>NC_045155.1:14684782-14884782 GCF_900700415.2 Clupea harengus | reverse complement strand
GGCCGATGCTCTAGTGAACCGCTCCAATCTGAACCGTTCTCTCTGGTCGTTGGCACAGGAGCACGCACGACCTGGTGGCCATGGACGGCTGGCTGTACGCGGTGGGCGGCAACGACGGCAGCTCCAGCCTGAACTCCATCGAGAAGTACAACCCGCGCAGCAACAAGTGGGTGGCGGCCTCCTGCATGTTCACGCGGCGCAGCAGCGTGGGCGTGGCCGTGCTGGAACTGCTCAACTTCCCGCCGCCGTCCTCGCCCACGCTCTCCGTCTCCTCCACCAGCCTTTGACAACGAGTCAAGATCCGGCTAAGCCCCGCCAGCCTGCCCTGCGTGGCCAAGCAGCGCAACTGCTCCGTCTGAGGGGTGGTGTGTGTGTGGGACTGTGTATGTGTGGGGGGGGGGGGGGGTTGTGGTCATCCACCGAAGGCCCAGCGCCCTTATCCATCGAGGGGCCCCACACCCTTCTTCGTAAGCAGAGTGAAGCCAACCCGTTCAAAGCTCAACCTCCAACAACTTCTGTCTGTAGATGGCTGGCAGAAGCATTCCTTGGAGAGGGAAAGGTAATGATAAAAGAACCAAAAGAAATCACGCAAAAAAACGAAAAAGAAAAAAACAACCTTAAAGTTAGCTAAATTAAACACCCCTTACTGCCTTGAGAATCTTAACCTCACAAACCCTTCCCCTTCCCATACGGCCTCCTATCCTCCCCTGCCCCTTACGCTTGAGCGTGCAACAATACTGTCACTTGATTTGCGGTCACTTTAAAGTGTTATATGTCTTGTGGGTTTTCTTTTTCTTTTACCCCCTTGTTCGTTCTCTGTGTCTTATTTAAAAAAAAGATATCATGATATTGCAATAATATATTACAAGATGAATGAATGAAGGAATGATTTCACTTAGGAATGTTGCTATTGGCCGGATCTGCCATGCATGTTTGCTGCGATTCCTTTCTTGGCAGAAACTTCAGAAATTAGGGGGGAAAAATGCGTAGTGCTACCATGCCACACTAGGTGGCAGTGATGTGCAATGTCTCCCTCTCACTGCAGATGTGCATGGACACCAGGAGGCGAAATCTATGCCTCCACACTAAACAACAGTTCACAGACGCTGAAAAAAGGTTTTGATTTTAGAGTTTACTGTAATTGTATTTTCTTATTGGTGACGTGTGGAGTCGTTAGAGAGAAAAAAAAAAGAAATTTTAAAGACATGACTCAAAGTTCAGGTGGACCACTACTGCCCTTGTAAAGGAAGCCATATAGTTGATTTCATCACCTGTTAATGTTCAGTAAGTTCGAAGCCACCGAGAGATTAATCATGGATAAGTTCGGACGTTATTTCCATTCTCCGTTTCTGTGGTCGTTTAAAGCGTAACACGCAGTCAGAGACTCCTGTTTCCTCTCGGACACATTTTCATCTCTTATAAGTTCAAAAAAATGGTTCTCATTGTCCGCTGGTACAACATGGTTGACTTAACTAATTTATTTTATGACTGAAAGAAAAAGAACAAACTCCTGCCTTGTAGTCACACACCTGACCTAATCGTGTGCTGTCTTTCAGGAGGCATACCTCATCCACACCACTAACTGGGATAGGCAAGGAGTGTTTTGGGCAGCACATTTCCTTGAATGCAGTCGGTTTTAAACTTGCCCTGGTGCACGCTGTAAGCACTCCAGAATTAGTGGTCCCCAACTGTCCTTGATTTTCAACTCGTTACAGAGCTCTATATTTCTCTGAGGAAAGGTGTATGTGAAGTGTTTTTGAATGTTTTTTTTTTTTTTTTTAACTCAGTGAGTGGAGAGTGTTTTAGGAGAACAAGCAGGGCAGTGGCGTCGTCACGTCACTGAATATGTCAGGTCAAACGCACAGGTTCGTCAGAGCTGGGTTATCAGTGGAGGAGTTTCTTCACTCGGTTGTTGTTGTGTAGTGTCGATACAAACATGTAGCATAATACAGTAAGATCGCAAACTTCTAAGAAGTTACAAGTCTTTTTTTCCTTTTTTTGAAGGATTTTTGTTTATGTAATCTCAACCAACAGGTCAGTAGAGAGCGGCTGCATAAATATGAGCGAGCGGAAGGTTCCAGAAATGTTTATAGCTGTTACGGGTCTTGTTCACAATGAGATCAACAACAGTGAACACACAACTGTAATAGGACTCAAGACTACAGCCTTCCCAAAACAAAAGTGCAGAAAGAAAACAAAGAGAAAGTATGTACATAACCAAATACCTATAAAACTCTGTACTAAACATTTTTTTGTGCAATGTTGAAGTAAAAGTGGGCTTCATTTCTGTTGAAAAGAATTGTTGTTTAAATGTGTTGTGAGGTATTGTTTATTTATATTGTGATGTTCTGTTTGTTATATTTATGAAGAAACTGAAAAAAATTGAAATTTTGCACTATTGTTAAATGGAGCAATACACTACTGTATAATAATTCTAAGAGAGAAAAATAAATACGATTCCAGGTGAGCTGGCATGTTTTGTGGACTTTTTTTCTAATGAGGATTGTGATGTCTTTTCTGTTCTTAGGATTGGCCTCCCTTTTACAGCAATTGCCGTTTTTAACATTTGCATCTAGTTTTCATTTTCAGGTTTTGGCATTTGTATTCACGGAAAGGAACTGCGCCTTTGACAGTGGCTGTTGTCTGTATCAGTGCGTGGGCTCCAAAAAAGTTACATAGGCAAAAATCAAGGCCGGAGCTCGCTCTCAAAAAAGTACCTTAAAAACCGAGTTTTTCATCCAAAAGTGGTTTATTGGCTTCACCAGACAATAAACCACTTTTGGATGAAAAACTCAGGTTCTTCTTAGGTACTTTTTGGAGAGAGAGCTCCGGCCTTGATTTTTGCCCAGGTTTTGGCATTTCACATTTATTTATTTTATTTTTGTTCATTTGGCAGATACTTTTATCGAAAGTGACTAACAATTGACGAGGGACATTGAGTTGGGGGACCTGTTGAGAGTAAAAACAAAGTATTAATTCTAATTCCTATTACTGAGGTGTGTTACCGTGGTTTGAGCTAGCCCCTGGTCTAGTGACTCTAGTCTCTCTGCTCTAGTCAGAGTTGAGACAGCTCTCTCTTTTTTTCCCTCTCTTTTTGTCTCTCTCCCTCCCTCTCTCTCTCTCTCTCTCTCTCTCTCTCTCTCCTTCTCTCTGCCCCCCACCACCACTCACACCCGCTCCAAAACTGATCCCACAGGACAGCTGAGCACTCTCACTTTACCCTCCCTGACCTCAATCACATGGCATGCACACCTGTGCACTCTGATGCTTAAACATACACACACACACACACTCACACTTCTACTAAGGGTTAAGTGTTGTGGTGGTACAATTGTACTGAAGTCAGTTGCCCTTCGCAAAAAGAGAAAATTCTTTTTGTTTTTGAAATTTCGTCCATGTTGACAAAGTGGTGATCCAGAGTTTAGTAACCTTACATCTTAGGCTGACCTGTGATGGACAGGACCACAAGGTCCAATTTAACTGTTTCTTTTGATTCTGATACAATTCCTTTGACAGGTTTTTGTATTTATTTAAAGATCCTACAATTGTTAGATCAAAATTTAAATTTAAGTTTTTCTGAGCTTCCACCACTGAATCTCTTCCTCTATAGGAGTGACAGGGAAAGAAGAGGCATAAGAACGAACGTTCCACAGCATTATTGCTATCGGGCTATGACGGGAGGGTTGCTTAATAAGTCAAGTTCTGTGACAGATTCTAAGGAACAATACAACGCAACTCAAATTCAACGAAACTAAAAACATCTCTATCTGATAATTATTTCCTCGTTCATTATACAGGGAGTAGAAGCACCAGTGACCACATTGCTCTCGTCATGGAACTTCAGAGGAAGGTTTGCCTCTGTGTTTATCTGTTTGCTTGGAGGAGTGCTGAGACTGGCAGGGATGTGTGTCTCTTCGTATGTGTCTGTGTCTGTGGAAGGAGGGGGATAATGAGTTTACCACCTGGACACTCACACGAAGGCGCAGCTATGCTGTGCTCGATACTCCCTCACACCGCACCATACCCCTGCCGCCTGCCAAACCTTCCCAATTTTTCGCACAGCCAGCATACCCACACTGCACACCTTTTATCTGGAAAACCCCTAAGCAGTCTCCCTCAGCAAGTCAGGAGCACTCCAAACTAGGAGCACCTAATTAGCAGTTCTAAGGAAATGGATGGTTAAGGCAGGCTTGAATATGCCCTCGTGCCATAAGTAACAGGTACTCTACTGGCCACAACAGAAAGTCTAAAAAAAAAAAATAAATAAAAAAACTGGTTAAGGAATTTCTCTCTTACAACCATGAGATGCCTTTGTGTTGGATGTGACCATGACCAACTTTCCTTTCATTTGATCAAATTATTGATGATATTTGGTGACATTTTCCTCTGTGATTTCTGAGTATTAATGTTTGTAATGTGATTTAACATGTGGAGGCTTTTGGGTTTCGCAGGGGTGGAAAATCATTATGCTTGAAGTTAATGAAACATTTTTTGCATGACGTCCAACCTGGGTGTATTTGAGTCTCTGTAGGCGGACTATCCCAACAAAGTGCTATCAATCTGTCTATGACATCTCTTATTCCACTGCATTCCAACAAGTCTTGACACCTGCAATAGAATAACAACTTTTAAAGAACTTCTCCTGTAGTTGTATCTCCCTGTAGCACTCTGACGCTCCTGTCCTTTGTCATCTTTTACCATCTGATGGAAATAAAAAAGGAAACCGTTGCAGAAAGGTAGGTGGCCAGGGCGTAGAAGTACTCCATTGATATCCCTCCTTCAAAGACAGGCCATGTGCGAGCGGCATGCCTTTGTTGTCCGGCGCTGTGAGAACTTTGGCACCGGCGCCTGTTTCTCGGACACCTGATGTTGTGCTCCTCACGCACACGGCCCATTAGAAGACGCGGAGGTGTGAAGTTAACACCCTGGTGGAGGCTGGAAAAACATGGCAGGGGCTGCCTCCTGCGTGGAGGCCTGGGTCAGCTGAGCTCCACTGCCGGAGCCGGTAGTCAGCCAGATACTCATGCTTACACTACACTACATGACACACATACACCCCCCCCCACACACACACACACAAACAAACACACGCTGCAACAGCAGAAATGTAAGAATGGACACAGTGGTGTAGCTCCCAGCACACCAGGGAATTAAATTCCTTGTGGGAGGCATCAATAGAAAAATTATATTCCTATGTTTTTTTCTAAGTATAGCTCCATATTTTAAGTTAATAGGAAGTTTTTCACTCATGATCTTCTAAAACAACCAATTCATTTCCCAACACACCAGTGCTTTGTCAGAATAAGTCTGACTCATGGAAACATAACAGGAAGAAAAACAAAAGTGATCCATGTGTGTCTTTGTCGGGCCCCTGATAAAGTGAATAAGAATCTAGCTGATGTGTGAGAGGGAAGCCCAGTGCGGAGGCTGGGCCGAAGGGCAAAGACAGAGGGCTTTCAATCTGGAAACAATTCATTGAGAAACCAGCTCGGGGAAACGGAGTCACATTCATAAAATGTTGTGGGGCTAGGTCATTGAATTGTGGTGTTGTTACTGGCCACTCATACTTCCATCCTGTTTCCTCTCCCGGCTCATGCCTGCATGTGAGGGTAAAGCTGGACAGGGGTCCTGCCCCCACAGAGCCAGACAAAACCTCACACTTTATGACCACATCTCATGGCCTAGTTAAGGGCCTATGCTGCTACATTATGTGCCTGTTGAGTAAACCTATCAACTGTAATGAGTCCTTAAAACTGGATGTCTTTGTGTTGTTAATCCTTGTGAGAGGCTATATAGGCTATATAACATTATATATTCGTCTGGAATAAGATTGTCTTGTGTCTCCAGTGATTGGGCAATGTCTAACATTTCACCATAATGAGGCTCAGGAGGGTTGACAATTTGGTCAAATTCCACTAGAACTTGGGTGACATGTGGCAGCAACACAATCCACTTCGATTCCAGCCAGAGCCTCATTAGACTGAAGCCAGTGAGCGATTGGTCCCATTAATCACACAGAAAAGCTATTTCAGACAATGGACCTACACAGCTCTTCAGCTCACCCAAAACACAAGGTGATAGTGCTCCTCACCCAGTCTATGTGCAAATGATAGATAATGGGGCTTGATGGACAGCTAGCTTTATCTTCTGTTTGGCACCCCTGGCACCATGCAGTGATGTCTGTTGTTCTTACTGTCAGTTAAGGGAACATTCCGGAAAATATGGGATCAGGAGGCAGACTGCTGACACCTTCCTCGTTACAATTCAGCTATTTGGTGAAAAAGTGAGTCCTCTGCATATTTTTTTTTATTTATAAGTTCCGTGTAGATCATTTGGTTTTGTGTTTACTACATTCTTTTCTCATCACTTTCTGCGAGTCATATAGAAGGCTTGAGGCAAATTGAAACTCTTGTTAGTATCTCTTTCCTGCTCCAGAGAATTTTTCCCCACACTCACACCTGATGACCTTCCTAGCAGGAAATCAATCAAAACCTGTCTAAGACCTGGGATGACACAGGCAAACAGAAACCCAGGTGAGCTCAGACTGAACTTTCCCAGACAGGCAGAGTGTGAGAGTCGTCCGTGAATGACTCCCAGAATGCCCTACGTCAGAGAGGGAGCAGAGATAGAGGGAGTGAGCACAGAGTGACTCATCCGCTGCCCTGATGTTGGTTGTCTGCCGGGATGAGAAGGAGAGGGGAGTGGGGTGGTGTGTGTGTGTGTGTGTGTGTGGGGGGGGGGGGGCAAATCTTATTTTTCCATTGCACACTCATAATCCTGCACACCCTCCACCCCCCACTAACCTCTTCTCGGATGCCCTCCGCTCCACAGATTGCGCATATCAGTCAGCGCCTCCTCGGTTTACGGCATATGAGATCTGATGAGGTAAGAGAAAATGAGAGGGCTTCTCAGCCCTGATCAAACAAAGCCCCCCACTCAGCTTTTGGCCGCATGTACCCTCTCCTCAAAACCCCCCCCCCCCCCCCCCCCCCCCCCCCCCCCCCCACACACACACACACCCTTACACCCTCCACACATACACACCCACCCACCTCTTTCACATCTGTGACATTCCAGTGCTTGGTTATCACCTTAGAACCAAACTCAACATTCCTCTCTCCCCTCTCTATGCTATAACTCAACTATAGCCAGTTCAGAGTGCACCGGTCATGGCAGTGTAGGGGTAGGAAGAGTGGGAAGTAGGCTGCATGATGGCGGAATGTGGCGGTTTAGTGCCTCAGGCAGAATCCCCAAATCATCCATCTACATCCTGGTTCTGCGGGTGGCATCTTCCATCAACCGACTACTCAGTTCCTGGGAACACGTATTTCCTGATTGCCATGAAAAATGACAATGTGATTATCTGTTGCCGTTATGGATGAAACCTGAAGCCCTTGTTGCTCACCTAACCAACGAGACTAATGCAACAGGTTTAGGACAGTGACCTGTCAATCCCCCACAAAACATTAGGCACAGTTCAGTATCCATACAAGCACACATGGAACCTTATTTCATACTCTCTCCACAAGTGTAGGCGAATATACAACTGCAATACATTTCACAATACATTTACATTTGCAAAATAAAAAATGGTATAATTGAAATAGCTTTATTTATTTCACCTTTAGAACACTGTATAATGAGATGAAATGAACTGATCTGTTAGGACACTGCCCTGTAAGAGCATGTCTAGTCTTGGAACACGTTCAATTTAGGAGCACAACAACAGACAGTTTCCATTCAATTATTTACCCACACACAGAACTCTAAAACTATACAAATCTATCCATCCATCCATACATACAACTCCAGACATGCCCACAGTCAGGAGAATGCATATAGATCGGTTTATAGTTTGATCTGGTGTGTCAGTGGTACTGAGTTTAGGTTGGTGTTGTGACTTTCCATTTCAAACTATTTACTAAACTGTTGTGTTTTTGAACGTGAATCGTGAGCGGGTCACAAACACCACCTGAGATAAGGCCACTCGCTGCCCTGCCGTCTCCCTCTCTGATTGCATACAGGGAGTGCTTCTCCATAATTTGATTAGATAGATATCTTTAGCATCTGTAAACAAACGGGTGTTTGGCCTGTATTTTAAGCAAATAAGACACGTGAATACAGTGTAACGCCCAGCTCAAACACCGGCACCCTTTAGCACTTTACCCCAGGGACCAGGCCTCTGACAACATTATCAAGATTTCAGCATGACAAAGCAAAATGGCAATGGCTTGATTTGTTTGTGAGACCAAAAATAACCTGCCAGACACACTGTGTGCAGATACACCCAATCGGGCACTTCTGAAGAAGTGTGTAGAAAATGTCTGGGTATTTGAAGAAGGTGTTTTCACATTTATGCTGATTGAAACTCAAACAAGAATGGTTGACTTTGTGTGAAGGTTACATCCATAAACAGCACAGCTGGTGAGTATTGTCACAGGCAGGTATCTACAGGAAAGTATTTTTTATATATATTATCTATTACTCTCCCCTGGACAACACAACACACCCCCTAAACAACGCAGTGATCAGACAACAGAGTGTCTTCAGTCTGAGTTCCTTCAGCTCCGCTGTAATAAGTACCACTACAGGAGGGTCAGTCCCACCCACCGCAACAGCCATCTACAATGACTCCCCTCTGTGCTGGGAGAGACTCCTCCTCTGAGAGGCAATGGATAATGCACACTCTACATTTAATTTTCACATTAATAGCAATATCATGTCTTAAAGTGTGTATCTAGTATTGTAGTAGTTGTGTAGTTATATATTGTAATTCTGTGTACCACATTCTGTGTGTTTATGTCATTTATGTGAATCACTGCTGCAACCTTTCCCTTTAAATAATTAAAGTACTCTATCTCTATAAATTCTTATCTATATCTATTCATCTTAATGTGTCAAGAGAAAGGAATCAATTGACTTTCATCACTTGTGGTTCACATTGTGTTTCTCAAGAATGCATCTAGAATCTCTTGAATCTCTTGTTCCTTATTGGGAAGCGGAAATATTTTGTTGAGGTGTTTTCCCCCACTGTTGAGACTCATTTTGAATGTTGTTGTCCCATTCCCAAATAGTTTTATAGTCTTTTCATATTAAACGTTTTTTCTTCTTACCATAGCAAAAAAAAATAGACTTACTTTCTAATTTCACTGAGTAAGATGTGCAAATGTTGAAAATCAAACTCAAAATGGAACAATTATTACCAAAGTATTTAAGGTGACAATAAATAGAATGTGCCTTGTGACGTAGTAAATGATTTCATGTCCAGACATGCCCGTGTGACTCCCCAGCTGACTGACTCCAGTAGCCTCAATTCGGACTTAATAGCCTTTCATGATGCTCTTCAAACATTCAGATGAGTGCCATTTGCCCAGTGGAAGGTGTGAAACCTTGCGCTGGAGCAGACCCCCTGTCTTTGTTGTGAGGATTGATTTAGCGGTGAGATCCCACGCAAAGTGTGAAGTGTGGGCCCCCAGTTCACCCCCCCATCTCTCTCTTTCAGGCTCCTACCCTCACAGACACACACACACACACACACACATACATCTCTGAGCAAAGCCACACCCCCCTCTGGCTGCTGACACACTCCCAGAAGCAGGCTATACAACCCTGGGCAGGCAGCCTTCCCCTCTCAGTATCAGCCTCTCCTCGTCTGCGAGAGCACAGCGACAGAGACAGCCAGAGAGCCAAGGCTTGGATTACAACAGGAGCGTCACAGAGGGAATATAACACGCTTCGACTGAGACTTACACAGAGACACACCACTCTCATACACACACACACACACACACACACACACAAATACACCCCATTTCAAGGGCCGAAGACTCACAGAGAGGCAAACATGGGGAGCAGCATGTCATGTGTTCCCCAGCACAACTTCAGGTTCTCCAGCAAGAGCTTCATCCGCAGGAACAGGTAAGGAACGGGGGCAGTCATGTTGGGTATTTCAGCTGGCCACATGGCTCCAGAGCTCCCAGGAGAGTTTACTCTATATCAGTCGGAGAACTCAGTCCAATTCAGCTCTAGATTTTGATCTGAATGTTTGAAGACTGCTGGCCGGGTCACCATGTGGGGATTTGTAGTATACTATTTGCATTCATTCTGTACTGGTTCTAGTTTTATGGGGGCTGTCAGACTAGTGTGGACGGGTGGCCTGGCTGAGAGGAATGTTGCTCTGGCCGTAGTGGTTGACATTCTCATGCGTATCCTGGCAGGCATGGTGAAACGCTGCAACTCGAGGGGTGTTTATTTTCTGTGTGGTGTTTCTGTCTTTGCTGATGGCACCTCTGATTTCATTGTCCTATTGTGCTCTGAGGGCTTTACAGGCAAGAGAGTTTAGTCAAGCCGCTGTACAGTTTTCACATTGGTGAACATTCCAGTAGTCGACAAGCTTCCGAGAACTAGCCCTGTCATGCTTTACCTAAGGGGAGTTGTCACTTCTGACACTGGTCAAACGGAGATGCGCTGAGAGATTGCTCTGTTAAATACTGTACCAAACGAAACCTAAGGAGATTTCATGGAGATTTGACTTCCAAACTGTAGTATAGGGGAGGTTTTATAGAGTTTCTTATCAATTTCAGGACGACTATGTTGACAATATCAGAAAGTGGACAAATGTAAAGTCTGAATATTGGTACGGATAAAAGCCGTTTAACTATTTCCTGAAATAATAGTATTCTTTTGGCATAACTTCAGCATGAGAGGAGAGGTACAGAGTAATATCCCTGTGAATGTTTTTCTTTTCTTTAACCGCCCTGTTCAGAGGTCATTGTGACTCCTGGGTTGTCTTTCTTCAGTTGTAATAGACACTCACTGCCGGCCTGTTAAAGTTTGAAATCTCCCTCTCACAGCGCCATGCTATTTTAAATGAAAACACAGGGCAGAAGTCCAACATGTAACTGGGACGCCTTTCTCACCTGCCCTCTCTCTTTCACACAGGCAGGGTTGCACACACACACACACACACACTGAAGTGCACACACACACTCACACGTACATTCATTTAGACACACACAATTACAGACACACAAAGTGAAGTACACACAAACAGACACGCACACATATGAGTGTTTGCGCACACACACGCACACATACACACACACAGACACACTGTGCGCGCGCACACACACACACACACACACACACACACAGACACTGGGGGGTGCAGGTGAATTGCTCTTGTGCACAGAACAATGACATCAGTGTTCTTAGTTCCTGCCCGTTGCTGAGAGGACTTGCCTCCTCTGCTTCTCTCCCCCTTCCAGTCCACGGCCTGTGCAATAAATCCCAACGTCAAACGTGTTCCTATATCACGAGCACGGCAGCTACCTGTCTATTAGAAGCATTCTTCTCCCATTGTTCGCATGGTTGGGATTCCAATTGCGTTCACCACTAAACTAAAGAGAGAAGAATGCCTGGGATGTTTAACTGCATCGCCTGGTGTGAATGAGCCCAGTGTTGTTATGCTAATCGCATTCAAATGGAGACAGGAGGATAAAGAGATGGGAGCGATTCCGACCGTCGCACTGGACTTCCTCCCTTATCAATGTGCAGGAAGGGCTTCATTATAGAGATGTGACACTAATGATTACAAATGGGGGTCACAGGGTGACAAGAGATGACATTCAAGCCTTATTTCACTAGACAAGCGTCGGATTTGAAACATAAACTCCATTGTTCTGCGGAGTTAAATGGCCAGAGTGGAGTGGGTGTGGTAACAGGATTCTCACAATGGCCGTCTTAACCAGTGTATACTAGGAGGAGACAAGTCATATTTGGGTTGAATAGGAAGCTATTCAGTGTCAGAGGGATCTTCATACTGTTCAGCCCCCTGACCAGGTAGCAGCTCAATTGCTGTGTGCTTAGCCCCCTACTTCATAATTGTATTTGCCCCCCCGAGAAGCTCATATGAATCACTCAAACCTGAAACTGTAATGGTGCAACAATGCTGCACTGAGCTAAAAAAAAACACAGGGATGACTTCATGCTAACAGATGCCTGGTTTGCCCCTGTGCAGCAGCAAGCTGTTCCGCAAGAAGTTCCCCCAAGAGGGCCAGGAGAAGTCCAACAGCATCATCAACATCCTCTGCACAGTTACCCCCAGAAAGGTAAAGGCAATGACTGTTTCTCCCCTTGTAACCCAGGAATGACACTTTTAATGTGCTGTTTTTCAATGTGTCGTGCATGTTTACAAACTCTCCTGACCAACCATAGGAGATGTCACCGAAGGACCTCCAGTCGATAGACAAGATCAAATGGGACCCGCCGTTCCCCTACGATCCCGCCAGCGGCTGGAAGAAGAGCAGCATCAACGTGAAGAACTATGGCCGCATGATCCACAGCTCCAAAGTGCGCTTCCGTTTCCTGCACTGCCAGGTAAGAAGCCACGTGTTTCCACCTCCTGCGCTACCTTACTCACCATTGGAACTACATTGTGATGAAATCCAGCTGCAACCACGTGATCATGTGACCCGACTTATTCACTCGCTGTCACATTATTACTGATTGCACTTTTGTGGGTTTTCTCCTGGGCAGCGCAACAAGTTAGTCACCCTTTTTGTTCGAAAACAAAACAAACAAGCGGGCACCGGATGCAGGTATAGCTGAGAGAACCCAGTTTTTCCAGTGCCGCGTGACGTGGTGATTAATTGAGCGAGGGGGAGCTCAGAGCACGGGTGTCCGTGGGTCGACGTTTGAACACGCCGGGGCGGGAGGGTGTTGTGAAACTGGGCTGTGTTCCGAGCGCAGCCTCAGGGAGCGTGTCTCTGATGCACCGACTGATAGACAGCGCTCAGTGCCTCTGGAGCGTGGGAATCCGCTATCTGTCTGATGCCATGCAACGATGGTTAGAGAGGGGGAGCGAGCGAGAGAGAGAGAGAGAGTGAGAGAGGCAGAGAGAGAAAACAAGTTTAATGTGAAAACATGGCAGGGTGAAGTCATAGAGGGGAACATATTGTTTTGTAACTGGAACCATGACAATACAAGCCCAGGGAGGAAGTGTTTCCTAACACTAGCAGTACAAAGACTTGACATTGTTGGTCACCAAAAGGGCTCAGAGGTTGCGCTATCAGATGAAAGGAACTGAGTTGCCACTTATAAATCACTGTCTGTCCCTTTCACTAGTATGCTTCATAGGATAGCATTCAGACTGAGGCGTAATACACTCATAATCATTTCATAATTAATAAGTCAGTCACCTGACAACAAGGACATGTGCTGCCTTTAGGGAAATTAAAATCACATCTTCAACAATAAGATTGAAATTATAAAAATACACTCATATCTATGCATGCCAATTATGCCTTGTGAGATTTCAAAATGATCAAGATGGGTGTGACATGGGTGGATACCTCAGCAGATTAATTGTATTTACTCAGTGTGTGTGTGTATGTGTGTGGGTGTGTGTGTGGAGGGAATTGCGTGGAGTAGGCATAGTCAGCACAAAATACCCTTTGTCTAACGTGATTCTCTCTTTCTCGCTCTCTTTCTCTCTCTCTCTCTCTCTCTCTCTCTCTCTCCACACAGGATGTGCATGACTGTTTTCTGGACCTCTTTCAGACTCACCTCCACTTTCTGTCTAACAACGGCAGTGGACTCACCTACCAGGTGAGTCCTCAACTCAAACACTTAATCACCCTTTTTTATAGCCATATAGCACAGTGGAAGGGCAAGGCACCACCACAATGTAGGTCGTAAAATACATGACACAGACCCATGTCTGTGGGAAGTATGATCTCTGAATAATGTTGATGCAACATACAATTGTGATCTCTCCGTGCCAACCCTTCCGTAGACTGTAAACACACTTTACAGCGCACCCGATTCTACTGTATTGCAGTTAAGACATCAGTCATTATTCACCGATTTTATATTTAAGTGTACACAAACATTGTGCAATATGTCAAAAGATAGGTGGGAGGGTAGATTAGTAGATTAGTAAACTGCAGCGATTGCAGTTTATTGTGTCTGAATGAACTACCTGAATGACTGACTGTGTTTGGGATCAGAATAAGAATAAGGTCTGACCAGTACAGAAAAAAAGAAAATCTTACTTTAACTTCACTTAAAAGAAAAGCACTTAATTCTACATTGGATATGCTATATGGTGGTTCGGTGCATGAATCATTGGTTCAGTTTTGACCATTTGTATGTTTGTTTTGTGACTGCAGGGGACTCTCCCACTGAAAGAGCTCACCCTGCGCAAAGTGCAGAGCCGCAGCAGCTACAACCAACCACAGGAATTTGCTTTCCAGATAAATGGTAAGTAACCCTCCTGCTACGTGCGGGCACTGCTCTGCTGATAGCCAGACAAGCGCTGTTTGTTCTGATTGATGCTGATAACACTGCGCTAACTGGATTACCAGCATGATTCATTTTTGTTTATCTAAACACTGGCAAGGAAATAAATCCAAAGTGCTAATTTTAATCCCCAAACCGTTGCTTGGAAAAGAGGTTTGGCTTTCGAATTGGAGCCTCAGTCTTGCTCTGACTTGCATTACTCAACAAGCAGTCAGTATCACTGGCTACAACACAGTATTGTCTCTCGCTAAGTCCTTGCGATCCCTTGCGTCCTCACAGTCTGAGCAGGGAGGTAACGGAACACAGGCCTAGATAGTCTAGATAGGAAGAGTATAAGCTCAAAAGGCACGCTATTTACAACCTTAGCCGCTTCCTATGTTGAGACATTCTAGTGATTCAAAAAGTACCACGACCTTACTCACCCCTTCCCACCCCAAGACTAACTAGAGGAGCCTCCATTTGCTCGCGGTCAAAGAGGGGTGAAACTCTCCCTCAAGGCCCTCCTTGTTATTTGACAGGTGCACCCGAAGCCGCTCAGCTGTCGAGCGGAGCGGACACTGCTCAGGCCTCTCCATGTCATGGCGAAGCCATTATGCATTCCAAGGCTCGGGGCAGCTTCACAGCCCACTGTTTGCAGTTAATATTTGTCCTTCTAAGGGGTTTTTCCTTTTTTTTCTTTGTGCACATGGTCAACCTGAAGTTTCAGGAGATTAAAAAAATAGGAATGTTTCAGCTCGGAGTAAGACGCTTTCACGGGTTGGATGAAAAGGAGCTCCATGTTCCACATTGTATTCCCAGAATGCCTGGTTAGACTAATATATGTCAAGTCGGAATCTGTGTGACCACAAATGATGGGAAGACACACATTTCCTCATGCGTTGAGCAGTAAGCCCTCCAGCTTTTTTCTGTTTTAGTAATTCCCCTGGGGAAATATCCCCTTGAAACTGCAATAACTACCTCGTCATCACAAAACTGCTCTTCAGCTTTCTAATCAACATGAAGAGTTATCAAAACTTTTAAAAGTTATTTTAAAGATACACACACAGAAGTGGAAAGGCCAACAGGCTACAGCCATAAAACATTTACAAGCTGTTAACACGATATTAGTTCTCAGAGCGTTCGCCATATGGTGGGAAAAAATGTCACCATAAAGGGCATGCTTTATCTGAATCTAAAATTAAGACCGGTATGACAGGCCTATCGCAACAAAGCAGGCTTACATACTTGGAAGAAAAGATAACACAGCACGGTGTAAGACTTTACCGTCAGTGACAAAGTTGGGCTGGCCGGGGAAAGATATCTGCACTGATAGCTCTGGAATTTGGGTTTGGGAGTTTCCAGGCCCTGCTTGTGAAGGCATTCAAGGTGTAGCTCCAATGCAGGAGACGTCAACTTTTCTTTGTGTAATATGATGTTCTGTGAAGATTCCTTCGACGTTGACTCATCATTTGTTGCGTAACAAAAGTAAAAATATGTCTCCCTATCATTATGTCTGTGGTATTTGACAGTTATATATAATGATTAGGTTAAGAATCAGTCACACTTTATTTGGATGGTCCCCCTATTGACTATACAGATGCTCACATTATAAACAATTTTTCTGTTGAAACTCTCTTAACTACAATTTTTTTTATTTGTATTTATTTATATTCTCTTAACTACAATTTATGGTTAAGGTTAAGATTAGGGGTTGGGTTTGGTTGAAGTGATGTTCAGTGAACAATTAGAAAGACTGAACTGGAATTTCAACAAGCCATCTGTAAAGTCTCTGTAGGCGGACGATCCAAATGAAGTGTGAAATGGAGTCTTGGCTTTGTGTGATAAACTTCTATGCAAGATGTCTGTCAGAAAAAGAAAGCAAAGTAAAGCTAAATCAAACAAACTGTCATCTGCACGGTAGGAGGCCCACGTGGCATTTTCCCCTTTGGCGACCCCTTAACCCTGAGTCTGTGACCTCTGTGACCTTTTCTAGGTGTCAGCTTGAACCCCATCATCGTGTACTGCGCCAACCAGAAAGAGATGGACAACTGGTTCGGGCTCCTGAAGGAGCAGATTGAGGCTAACGGAGGAACACCTATCACAGCTGAGACATACGCAGAATTAAAGGTAATGTGGAAAACATATATCTGTCACACCTTTGAACTGATTTATATGGGATGGGGAGATGGTTAGGACGGTGAGTAGTTGTAATAACAGGAAGTGTTCACTTAAGCCGTGGTGAGTCATTTGGGTCAGTTGTCTTTGCCTGGGGATTTTTGCTGGGAGGGGCTGGGATTGGGTCAGTCCAGCAGCCACATCTGAAAAGGAAGTGTTTCCGCTCTCAGTCGACGCCCACCACGACTACAACCGCTGAGGTTAACTAAAGAAAAACAGGTTTTTAAACAAACCGTTTTACTCAGGCTCAGCTGTCTGCAGAGGGCCTGTTGCAAGACATAGTGCACTGGAGTTCAAGATGCCTTCTTTGGCTTCAGATTTTTCTATGGTCAAGTTACAAAAATAGTACAATCACGTTCATGATTTATCTGCCATGCTTTTGTTAATCGAGATGCACCATCTTTCTTCTGCCTTTAGGCCCAGACCACAGAAGATGGCGGCGAGGGGAAAGAGGAGCTGAGGAACTCCATCAGCAACGAGCCCATCTACGAGTGGGAGGGCTCCCAGAGAGAGAGCCTGGGGAACATCGTCTACGTGACCAAAGTCATGATCCAGCACCTGCCCTGCCAGGTAAAAAAAAGAAATCTCTTTCTGTTTTCTGTGTGTGATTGTGCTTCTTCGAAATGGCCGATGATGCGTAAGAGCTTAGTCCTTAGTCAGTCACTGGTACTTCTACGTCACAGTGTTTGATTTTTTGACAAGAGTTGAGTCATGTGTCTGGTCTCTGTTGTGAGTATTATGACCCCAAGACTTAAGGAATATTACTCTAACTTCCCGGTATGGTATGACACACGGCTGTTATCAAACAGTGGGGATTGTAAAGAGGGAAAGAAAAACAGACACATATGCGCAATGCATATTTGACGTCAGCTTGCCAAGAGTATGATGTGTGTTTAAACAGTGTGTCTGGGGGAGGGTCCCAGACACCAACCACTCTCTGTTTCTCCTGTACACAGGAAAAATGAACATTCCAAAGGGCCGTATAACGATGTCCCCCCCCCCCCTGACCACATTCTCATTGTTTATTGGCATTCCACTCTGTGAAAAACAACAGACCGCATAAGTACGGCCAAAACGGCTTCCGTTCATGGAAACCTCTAAATACTTATTTGTAGAGGGAGTTGACATTTTTGTATCTTTGTGTGTATATGTGTGTGTGTTTGTCTGTGTATGTGTTGGTGATGTGTGAGAGAGCGTGTGTAAACCAGTTGCCTCGCTCACGCAGCGACTTGACTCACCTCACAGCTGTTTGTTGTCAGACACACCCACACAGGACTACAGGGCAGCACACCCCTCTCCCTGGGAGCATGGCAGCCATGCTGCATTTCTCATGGTCAAAGATATACCTCCACTTAGAGTTTAGACCCTTGGGGGACTCTTATCAGTGCAAACATGATATGGGCCAGGGCATGAGAATTCATTATGGCAACAGAAGGTTTTTTGTCATGTTCGTGTGTGTAGGTGGAATCAATCAAACCTTGTCCATAACACTGTGAGGACCATTTTGTGCCTTTGTCATCCAATCAAACTGAGCTATAGGAACACCTCTGATGTTATTCGAATATATAACACTTGCACCTTTTGTTTATTTAGTGAACCTCTGTTTAATGTAAGCATGCTTTCATGGCATGATATTGGGCCTGCTCCTTTGGCATCACTCTCAACTGGTTCCAACTTGATCCTGGTACTCTTCCAAGATCTGCTACAAGCGTGTCATGAGAGAAACTCACCAGCATTCTCCCACAACCGTATCATGCTTGAAACAAACATTCTCCAAACTTTAGATGCAAATCTCTGTTTGTCTTCCACAGGAGAAAAGTGAGAGACTCCTGGTGATGTACCCCGACACACTGATCTTCCTGTCTGGGGAGAGTGAACGTCTCTTCTACAAGGTACAACCGAATCTCTCATGGCTTACAGAGTTGAGCTCATCTCAGTGCACCATTTATTCCTCAAGGTATTTATTGCATTCGCTGGCAATGTTTTAACATCCCTGCTTTTTATTGCAGGGGAAACTTTCCCTGAACATGATCACAGTCACCACACCCTGTCAGGAGGTCAAGCCCAACACGTTCATGATCGAAGGTATGCAATATACTGGACAACACGGTCCTAAATATACCAAGAGCGGACCTTCAGGTGATCAAACGAAACTCAGATGACGTGTTTCGGCACAGTATCTACTTTCCCAACCATGATTCAAAACGCTATTTTAGAGACGGAGAGTCCCTTTTCCCTTTCTGTGTAAAGGCGCCTACGTGACGTACCCGCTTGTTGCTCTTGTTGCCAGGCAAGCTGATCAACCCCATTATCGTCTCGTGTCTGGACAAGATGGAGTTTCATGACTGGATCCAGTATTTCAAGGCGGCGGATGTGCCAATCGTAACCCCCCCTCCCCCCGTCTATGATATCATCTACACACCAACCCACAGAGAGGTACAGTACCATCCCTAAAACCCTGATGTAATAACTCTTCCCCATCTCTCTTTCTCTCTCTTTTATGATGAAATATGTTATTGTGATCCATCTAAACATGCCTGGCGTGGTGTAATGACTTTCTGAAGTTAAGACCGTGTACGCCCTGTCATTACCAGGCTCCGGAGTTTGACAGGTGGAGCAGCCACAGCCACAGCCAGAGCCACGGCCACGGTCCGGCTGAGCCGCTGAGGCACAATGGCCGGGTCTCCCACGAGCTGCCGTTTCCCAGCGGAGAGGATAATCCCCTGTCCCCCGGTTACATGGAGCCCCTCTGTGTGAGTTTAACATCTTATCTCGCCGCGATAACGAGAGGGGGCAGGAGAATGTGCTGATGCCCTGAAACTAAAAAAGAGCCCAGGGAGTTCAGAGAACAAGCAGGCCTTCTGTGCGTGTGTATGTCTGAGTGTGTGTACGTGAGGTCATGTTGGCCCGAGCTGTCTCCCTTTTCTTTGTTGAGTTCTTGGCATCAGAGGCTGTGTTTGTTTGTTTGTTTTTTTGATGAGAAGAGGTGCAGGCCGGAATAGCAAGAAGCCGTGGAGTTAATCATTAACTGCGCTTCAGCCCGTGCCCTTTTTTTGTTTCCGGCTTCGTCACTGAATTCTGAGGAACACTTCAAGCCCTACATCCTTGACAAACTCAAATATTCTGATGAAACTGACTAACACCACACCAAAGCGAATGCCCCTGAACCCTTTCAGATATGTGAGAGATGTAGTAATCAGTAACCACAATCTCCACACCATTACCAGAATTGCAAAATCCTTTTGATGTTCTGTGGTCGTATCATATGGTGTCCTCCTTTTTTGTTGATTACACTGAAAGGGCGATACCAATTAATTTACGGCAGATGGACCCATGCTCAAAGCCATGTTTAGTGGGAGTAGGTTCTAATTATCCTGCAGGGTAGCACCAGGCTCTGCAGATCCAATTAAAGTGGCCTTCACCTTCACCTTGACCTTGTCCTGCTCTATCTGTTAAGCTGATGCTGTGCCCACCTGCACTAGCTCACACGCCTCTCTGCTGTCCTATCTCCCTGCAGTATGCCTCCAGTCGGCCTCCTTCCACCGAGACGCAGTACTCCGCCCGCCTGGGTAGCCGTAGCAACAGCATTTCCTCTCACACCAGGCCTCACCCGGACCTCCGCCCGCTGTCCCTGCGGTACTCCTCGCCCCAGCGCTCCTCCCACCTCTACTCCGAGGTGATCCAGTCCCCCGTCTACAACATGCCCTACACCTCCGTCACCCGCAACGGCCCCCTCCAACGCGCCGAGAAGGCCCCCCTTATTAAGGTAAGTCCATGTCAGTTGTCATGTCAAATAACGCAGATGAACAACTTTGCTTGAATCATTGCACTTGTGAAAACAGGATCCTTTTGAATCAATAAGGTCATCACAGCTTTCAGTCTTTATTAGTAGTTTGTTATATAATACGCTGGGAGTGGGAGAGGATTTACCCTTAAGACAGTGAAGAATGACTCTTTAAAAGGCTCCGCTGAAATGTGAGACACTGTTTACTGAAGTGCTCCTCTCTTCTGTCCTCAGTCCAACAGCTGGAGCACGCCGCAGTCCTCCCTCAAGTTCCACCACCTCTCCAACAACCCCCAGCGCCACTCGGACATGTGTGCCCCCCCCAGAAAGCCCCTGTCGCCCCTGTACGACGACCCCTCCACGCCTGGCGGGTACCCCCCGTCGGGGAGCCATGTAAAGCCGACGGTAAGTGGGTCAGGACACCAGATCTGCACTCTCTTTTTACACTGCCGGCCTGCGGCCACCCAACACCCCAAGAACAGGGCCGGAGATCTGACGCAGGCTTCTCTCTTCGAGGGCCCCAGCGCCCCTGATTACTAATTGATTGATCCGCCTGCATAATTAAGAGCTTTCCCGTGCTGAAAGGTCGAAGGAACTGGGAGAATGATACCCCCTCGGTTAATCCAGACGACACCCAACGACACCATCGTGTGCTTCTTCAGTAGCGTTATTTACAAAACACTGCACAAGCAGTTCATCTCAAACACCAAACATCTTACTACATCAAATGATACACATATTTGTTTCACATGTGCCATTTGATTCATAGGTTGATTCTTCATGTGACTGACTCATGTGATGATCCTATTTCCTCTTTGTCTAACAGCAATCCTGGCGTAGCGCCACTGAGCAGCAGTGCCCACCCCTGTTGCCCTCGACCTTCCGCCTCTGCACCCCTCCCCTGGGCAGGAGGACCAGGGCCAGCCTGGCACCGGAGCACGAGGCGGGCAGCAGCCACTGGGGAAGCGAGCAGCGTGCTGATGCCGTTTCCAGACTCAAGATGCTACCCGTGCCCAACACGGTGCCCGAGCACAGCAGCCTGCCACAGGTGAGGCCTCCCCTCCCCTTGAGTGGGTTGCCCATTGCACTCAGATACACTGCACTCATGCAGAGCTGGGAAAACGTTAGGCACAGAAACTGAATATCCTGCCAAGAATGTTCCTCCATCTTCTCTTAGGCAGCAGAACCTTGCTCCTTACAGTAGCTACACCCCTGCTTCCTCATGTTGCTAATTAGCAAATCCAAGTGGATGACATGGAATACCCAAGAGGGCTATTTTCTACCAGCCTCTGCTCCAGCAGACTGGCATAAGATATGTTCAAGCAGGCTGCTATTAACTTTGCTAAGTAGACTCTTTGCTCTTTTGTCCTTTCTTCACAGCGAGGTTTCTCATCCCATGCTGCCATGGAGACCCAGCAGATCACATACGGCTACTCCCCAGGTGAGAATGGCAGGAATGTGACAGTTATAGTGTCAAGAGTCACAATGGTGTATTCAACTGCTGTTAGACTCAGTAATTCAATACACAGTGCACAAGTAGTATGACCACTTGAACACAAAAGCAAGTTCAAGAAGCCTCTGACTTAATAACGTACAGGAAATAGGATATGATAGTATCAGGTTTTCCTCCTGTCAGTGACTTGTTTTTATTGTCATAATGGATGGTCACTTACTGTATGATTGAGTAAACTTAATTCACTCCTTCAGAAGAGACATACTTGTGTCATAGATCTCATGCGTAAATGAGTTGCCAGTGAAAAGGATCTCTGTGGTGACAATTCCCAGAGCATGTGTGCAGAGCTCAGTCTAAGACACACAGAACAGCCAGGATAGTTTTAGAATGACCTTTACAGACACATGCGCATTTACGCAGATATGAGATACAGAGATACTAACATGCTCACACACACACACACACACACACACACAGATATGTGCACACAAGTACACACATGTATACAGCATGCGGTAATGAAAGTGTTAGGGTGTCCAGAATCTCTTTCTCGCTCGCTCTCTCTCTCTCTCTCACACACACACACACACACACACACACACACACACACACACACACACACACACACACACACACACACAGCAGATACGCAGACTTAATGGAAAGTGTGAGGGTGTAGTCTCCACCCCCCACCAATGAACATGAAGCAGACCCTTCTGCCTCCGTGGTGGGGCAGGGCCATGCGGTGGAGTGGCAGATGTCTGTGTGAAATCGAGCTCCGCTCCACTCCGCTCCCTCCAGTGCACTCCGCTCCGCTCCGCAGTGAAATGCAGGTGTCGTTTGAGGGGAAGAGCAGTGCGGATTACTGCCCCCCGATGATTTACAGAGCACAACTGCAGTAGCCCAGCCACTGCCGGCTCTGCCTCACATTCAAACATTCAGTTCAGCAGACAGGGAGTTCAGCAGACAGGGAGAAGCTCATGCTTCATCAGACCCACACTCAGTATTTGCACTAGTCAAAGGCTGGAGACAATGAGCTTTTCACCGTCACATACATGACGATGTTGTTATGTGATATGACAAAACTATGTCTGTAGAGACAGAGATGTGTGGTTTTTACATTGCTGCGTGGGAAGGGAGGTTATTTTACTTTTACTTTTATTCTGACTGCAAAAGGTAGAAGGGATTAGCCCAGGCATGCCATATCACAGGTTTGGATGCCTTCGCAAAGAATGCCAAAAATGATCTGGAACAGGGCCAACCATCATTACTCATTACACTCAATCTTGGCAACATAGAGTTTACTTGACACTGCAATTATGAAGTTGAAGCTCACAAGTCTGTCATTTTTACTCTCTTCCACCACCACAGATGAAAATTGCTACCTTGAGCCCGTTGAGCCGGATGACCAGGAAATGGACTACGATAACATTTGGGAATATGACTGCAATAACGGGATGATTCAGCCCCGGTCTGGAATTCTGCCACACCGGACAGTGACGGACTTCTGTGCCACGGGGCTCAGCAGCACCATGGCAACACAGGCGAGATGGTCATAAAAAAAGCAACAATGGGCAGCCTCCCGTCTGGACTTGTGCGCATAGCACACTAATCCCAGCAGCCGGGCGTCCGCTCTGTCAAAGCACCAGCGTCCAGCTGCAAGGGTCCGCACTCGTATCTCTCGGTCTGTCTGTGTTTCCCTTCAGACTCTTATCCAAACTCCAGTCTGTCAGTGCCAGCACATGTTGACTGATCGAGCTCATCTTTCAAACTCTGTCATGTTTATGATGGGACACCTCAAGGCTGTACATAGACACGGTTTGCCGCTGTGCTAAAAATTATTTTGCCGTAGTTCAACAGGTGTTGAAAATGTAAATACTCTTCCTGAGCGCTTGAGATGTTATTTTCTTTCTCAGTGATATTTGTCAGTGCACTGTTGTATTTCTTTTGTCAGGGGTTGTTTTCTTACGATTTGTAAAGATGGTTATTTATGAATATTGAACAGCAAGTATGCAGAGGCTTTTTTTAAACTTTGTTATTTGATTATGTATTATATATTTGATATATGTAGACCCAATTAGACCCCACTGATGTTGTCCTCTTCTTATCTGTAAAGATAGCATTCCTTTTACAGGATACAACAGTTAGCTATTTATTTTGTGTTTACAAGACATTTCGACTGCCTATAAAAAACCTGTAGCATTTTGAATTTGTAACTCAAATGATGTTGATGTGTGGGTTGCTACTTAAGTTTGTTGTGTTTTCTATTTATTTTTTAATAAAAAATGTGTTTAAGTCATACACATTGTGCTGTTGTTGATATGACATTAGATGGACCTAATATTCCTTCACGCTTTTCTTAGCCAGTTGCACATTGACATGGGCAAGTATCGCCATCTGTTGGTTAGCATTATTTATTGCAAGGCCTACCTGGAAAGTAGTCAAATAGGTTTGCATTTAATGCTGCATTATCAGCTAAACCCAAATACTCTACTCAAACAAGGACTCTAATCATCATGCAATATTTTCCATATTATTATTATTATTATTATTATTATTATGTTTTGTCTTTACTATTACTATTTTTTTGTCACAAATAAATATTATATACGCTATTGTTTGACCTAAGTGAAACTTTAAATGTTTCTCATGAGTAGATAAACAAACAAATAGATAAATACAAAAAACAGAAAGCTGAGTTGGTAAATCTATAAATTATTTTAAAAATTACATTGGCGGAGGGTAAGACGCTCACGTACTAACCTAATCCCCTCTGAATGCAGTTTTTTTTGGTCATAGCTTTTTGAAGCAGCAATTAAGTAGTTCTGTTCCTAAACTAGCAAGCTAACTACATTAAAAGCATGCAAAAACCTTGCAAACACCACCAACAGCCCAGTTGGCACTGATAGAAGCTTGCTAACACAATAACTGGTGTCTTTTGGCAGTATACAGTAGGTGGCAATGTAATGTTGTGTAAGCTTTTCTTCCATTTTTGCTGGGTGTTGCAACCCTGAACACAGATCTACATAGTGCATATCCTGGATGGCTAGTGGCAAAGACACAGGTGTTTATCTGTCCTTCACATGACCATATGCTATCAAAATGAATTTGAGGATGGTACCAAGACCAGTTGCCTATAAAACCATACCTCAGAAAGGTCAAATTGTTGCATAGTGTTGCTTCAATACACTGAGATAACTGCTCTCAAACAAAGGATCCTGTGGATCATTGACCTGAAATTCGGGATACTTTAGATTGCTCTGAGTGTTTCAGATTAAAGCTTTCGCCAGTCTTGTGTCGCCCTCTTCTGGAGAAACTTAGAAACTGTGTCACACCCCAGGGTGTGTTTTCAAGCGAAAACAGTAAACATTTCAAACTCCATCAAAGAAATGTAGAGACAAGTACTATTTTTAAAAAAAGATACATTTTCACAACATATACCTGACAAAATCAAGCAGCAACCTTATTTAATTTCTAATAATGAGGTATGCTACAGAACAAAAGCCTCCACATTAAAGTTCATGGTTCCTTGAGAAAACTTTCAATTTTCATAGAGGATTCAAGGTGCATCACATTACATTCTTTTACTCCTTCACTGTTGTAACAAACGTATTGCGTATGTCACAATCCTTCACCAGAAGCTTAGTGCATAGTGAATATTCTATACTCATTAAACCACATTAACCCTCCATTTCAATGAGGGTTAATTTCAACACTTTCAATGAACATCCATGTCTATGAACACATACTAGAACTTTCTTCAGCAAGTACAAATATATATCCTCTTTTCTACAAAAATATACATCTTTCAACGGGATATGTATTTGGTCATTTTAAGTTTTGCAAGTGCATTAACTTGGCACATATATATGAAATCGATATTCATATAATTTTTCCAGGCACTCAAAATTCTGAAGGAAGATGACAGTATGATATATCTCTCTGGCCTTAGTCACATTATAATTTCATTCCCAAACTGTGCTTAAATTATGATATACATTTTAGTGTGTAACACACGTACTATACATTTAGTACATGCATATGTTTCCTACATACATCATACCAAACAAACTGTTACACAGTTAGAGGGTATGACCTGCAAAAAAAAATCCAATCCCGAGTCCAGTTGAGTGGATAAGAGCAGCGGGAGGTTGCCTGAAATGGAGCCTGGTACGGCCTGCGTGTGATGGGAGGCCGTGCTCCTGATAGGCAGTGGAACATGATTACTCAGGACTGGATCTGACGCAATGGTTTGGCTCCGCTGGCATCATCCCTGACATATCTCCGCAAGTATCGGATAGCAGACAGAGCACTGATGTTGGCCAGTAGAACTGTGCAGATGTAGAAAAGAAAAAGAGTTAGTAAACCTGTTGTTGTGAAGAGCTGTTTGTACCACCTTACTTCTCATTAACTGGGAATGGAAAAGTCGTCATGCTAATCTTAAAAAAAAAAAAGCATATTGTAACTCATATTGTAATATACAATAGTTATACTGTATGGCTATGCTAGCCTCTGACAGATTGCATTAAACGTCTAGACTAAACAGTGAGCGCTAAGGAGGCTTGAGAAAGGTATATCTACAGTAAAAACACATACCAGCTTTCCATGTGTCAGCACCTTGGGGGCTGGCAGACTTCAAGACCCAAGAGGCAAACGCAATGCAGACCAGACACATGTCTGACTGCCTGAAGGGAACCAGGGGGGCATCTATCCCTGGGAAAAAACAAGAGGTGATAATTGAATTGAGGAACTGTCTGTAAGTAAATCATGTATGTATAATTTTGCCTCTCATTGTAAATCACTATCTGTTAGCGTATTTCATCTTCAACACAGACAAAGCAACTCATGCCTTCAATGGATCAGAGGATCGAAGCTAACTTACTAAATCAGTGTCACACCAATCTCTGTTCATGGACATGCGTATACAAATACAGAGGTTGAGGGCTCTGCGCTTTAATCTGACTTCCAGGTATATTTCCCTATGGGAATCGTCCTACCCTCTGAAACTCTTCAGGCTGGGAGGCCCAAATTACAATGCCAGTGAACAGCTATGGGATGAGCTCCAGAGGACACTGGAGACATCCTGACATAAAGGATCTTGGAGATTATGTGGGCCCCGACCACAGAGGGCGCGGTGAGGGGGATCTGGGAACAGATCAGTGGGATTTTCACAACAGCTGCACACTACCTCCCATCTGAGAGACAGACTTCCTGTGCTGAGACTCTGGGCCCTTGATTATGCCCTGCACCTGGGACCACATCCAGAAGCTCACTACAAGTGCTCCAGGCCACATAAACATAACCTTTTAGGTTTTGGCAAGCAACTGAAAGCAAAGTCCACCCTTGAGAACTTGTATCAATACAAAGTGGAAAACATATCAGAGTTGTAGGAGAAGACCATGGCCAACTGGTCACTGAGAGATTGTAAGTAATGGCTGGGAATGTGCTTGTCTATTTTTACTTCCACCCCGAAGATCAATGTGGGAATCGTTCCTGGCACACAGTGACTTGAAGGTGCTGGCCAAACAGGCAGTGGATGGACACTCACGTACTGCCATTCCTCTGGCACCAAACCCATGCACACTACGTGCTCAGAGTCACTATTCCCAGGGACCTAAACTGAATGAGTCAGACAGAAACACGGTAGGGAAGAGGAAACAGAGAGAGGCGAACCGGAAAACATCACATGCGAGGTGCTTGTGCTTATGTGCAAGGAAGCACAGTGACACCGTGATTGCTATATTGCACATGATCATGCAATATTCAACACATCATAACGAATTCTGTGACCAATGGCCCACATCTCATTTATAAAGGTGATTGGTAGCGGGGAAATACCCTGTTGCCATCACAAAGTACCAGCATTTTTTAGAGCTTTGTTGCTGGGAATATGATTGAGAGTAAAGGGGAAAAGAGAGCAGCCTGAAAACTCCATGCGTATGATACGTATGACTGATGTTAAAAATAGTGGGATCCTTACGGGGGTCTGCGACAGCTGTTTCCAGCCCAAGCATCTGCTGTTCGGCCAGCTTCCTGAAGATGCGGCTCTCCAGGTCACACAACAGAGGGTCAGGGAAGGAGCCCATGACGTTGATCGGCTGGATCGTCCTTCTGCCGGTCTCCAGTGACCAGGAGGTGGGCTGATTGGAGGGTAATGCGAGGCCGGTGCGCCGCACCTTGCGTAGAGAAAGGGGGTTGGTCCAGAAGAAGGTGCTTTTGGAGTCACTGGCACTGGTTTCAGTGGAGCTGTGCAGAGCTGCTTCCTTGTGGTATCGGGACACCACGCGGATCGGAGGTGAGTGCTCTGGCTCCTCGTCCTCGTCTGACTGTGTAGGGGAGTCAGGGAAGAAATTGTCATACAGTTCGGGGAACTGATGGCTCCGGTTAGCTGAACGAGAACAGGAGAAAATGGGCAACATGTCACCTGAGTCTGACCCTGCAGATCCCTCAGACTTTGGGATGAAGAGGTTGACTGCCTCAAACTCAGAGAAGAACTGATCATAGGTCTCAGAGACGGAGGTGCCCTCAATGTGAGATGAGATCAGGGTTTCTGCGTCTGAATCTGACGATCCGGCATCGTCATTGCAAAAAAGATATTCTATCATCTCTGAGAAGGAGAAGCCATGGCCATCCACTGACTCGTCATCAGAGAAATGCGCTGACGTGTTTATGTGGTAGAAAGGGTCTGGAGAGTCATCATCCAGCGACATCAGGGACTGCACGGAGGCATTCCTCAGTATCTCTTTGAGAGGCTGATTCTCCAGGGCTCTGAGGTTCTGCACGCTGATGTTCTTATACATCTTCCTGAAGTACTGCTGCTCTGCGAAACGAGACTGAGGAATGCACGTCTCTGTGCTGAGCACCACCACGTCGTCGGTCTCGGCACTGGCGAGGACAGAATCCGGGTCGCTAACCCACAAGACGTCGGCGGAGTTAGCCGATGCCTCATCCCCCTCTTGCGTTGGAACCTCTTCAGTTTGGAGTAGTGAGGGCTCCTCGTCGAAGTCAGACATGGTGGACATGTCCCCGCTGGAGCGATCTGGCCTGGAGTCATCCACGTGTGTGAAGTAGCCCGAGTCCCTGGCATTTGAGGCCTCGGCGTAGTTGCCGTCGTCGGGAGAGGGGAGGATGCTTGGGTGCTGGCCTTGGCTGACCAAGCGTAAGCGCAGGATGTCGTCGATGGTCATCTTCTCCATCTCACTCCAGAAGGAAGACATGGCAAACACTGGGGGAGGCTCATGGGTGACAACATCCACATCCTTTTTCTCAAGAATGGCCACCTCACTTTCCTCTTCAGGAAAGGGTGCGGAGCAAATACTTGGGTCTTTATCTGTGTCAGGTCGGGACACTTCCCTATTAAGAGTGGATTGTACTGAGACAGCCTTGCAGGGCTCTTTCACCACAGCATTTGTGGTAGCTGGGGACCTCTGGATCTCATTGTTGCCAGAATAATTACATTCTGTAGCAGGTTTGGTCGCAATGCTCATGTCATTGTGGGTGTCACTACCCGTGTTGTTAAATGCATTAGAGGAAGAATATACCACAACATTTCTATCAGTTGCACTAGCCTTTGATAAATCACATAATGACTTGACGTCTGACCTAACCGTTAAGTCTGTTTTTGTTGACTGTTGGTAAGACGTTTCGCTTTGCTTTTCTCTATACGTTTGAGGCATGTCATCTCCTTCAGTGCTTGTCTCTTTGGAGGGTGAGTCATTGCTGGGAGCAGGATCTTTGGGGTCTGTTGCAGCAGGATATGTAATGATCTGTTTGCTCCGGGTGTTATCAGGCCTCTGATCTGGCCTCTCAGCACTTTCCTCCTTCATTTGCATCTGTTTGTCACTGGTTGTGTTCCCCAGACCTGGAGGACATTCGGCAGTTGTTGGGACATTTAAATGTGCTGGCAGTGCACAGGGCTTGTTGTTGTTATCTACTAACGTTGTCTGAGCCTGCACTCCTCGAACGTCCAATGGCATTGCCTGTGACACAGTGTCACTGATGGCGGGAGAGTCTTTGTTTGTAGGTTTCTGACTGATTTTCTCAGGTTGCACGCTTTTCAAAGTGTTTGCATTTCTAATACTATGACCGTTACCGGCCGTGGTGGCCTCCGTGGATGTTTTAGAAACATCAAATGAATTCTCCTTATCACATGTAGGGCCCACTTGTTTCAATTTTTCATTCATCTTCAAGTCAAAATCTGAAATTGATTCTTGTAATTGTTCAGAATCATCAATTTTCTTAGTATGTTTGGGTCGGATGCCATTTTGTGGTTTGGCTATCGGTGCTGAATAATCCAGTGGGAGAGTTCTTCCTGAGTCTGGGGGTGATCTGATCTGTGCCAGTGGTGCTGGTGAATGACTTTGCCTTCCTTCGGCTTCCAACGCTCCATTTAGAGAGAGCGGTAGATCTGTCTTCCTCTGAGTCTCTGGAGGCCTATGTGCAATCTTCAGTCCATTCTCAGGACCTGATCCTACAGCATCAACACATGCATGAGGGACTGGCACCTGGTTAGATTTTTCTGCTTCCAACAACTGAGTGCTGATTTGTTGCAAATTACCTGTCACTTTATCACCTTCACCCTCACTCTCGTCTCGTTTCGACACACTGTTAGTGAGCGTTGGGGACTTTATCTGCTCTATGACATTTGCTGACATAGGTGTCTCAGGAAATTTACAGCTGTTTTCCACAAGTAACTGTACTGGTGATAATGGCTTCTCGTAGCACATTCCATTGGCCATGTCCGTGCTTCTGCGTCTTGGTTCCATCTTCTTCAAAGTTTGAGAATGACAGGCCCCCGGTGGCGCTTTAGGTAAGTCAATATCGTCATCTTGGTTTCCAGCTGCAGATAACTCTCTTGGCCCTGTAACGCTTTCCCTCCATGTGCGTGAGTTTGCCTGTCCTGGCAAGTGATCTGAGAAGCTATCAATCACGTGCTGGAGTGACAGCCGCTTATGATCGCTGCCTTTGTCGGCTATTTTAACTGTGCCAAAATCCCCGGACAGACGTGCCTCCCTGTCCTTCTCTGCTCTGCGTTCATGTCTGTCCTCGTCTGATTCACTAAGTTTGCCCTGGATCTGACACTCGTAGCCGTGCTCTAGATCCACAGGTTCCATGCACATCCTCTTCTTCCTTCTCTTCTTCCTGCGCATGGTTGAAGCAGGAGACTGCCCCTGGCCTGGCAATGGTTCTCTCTGCTCTGAATTCTTCCTAAGCACAGGCTGGCTGCACGTATCATCATTCCGCCGCACCATCTCTGTGCCATTCCTGCAGGTGGCCAAGTCTGAGCTCAGCGCTGCCCCAGTGTCAAATGACCCCAGCCGGGCAGGCTGCACCTTCATCTCCATGGCAAAGTTATTATGGGATGTATCTCTTCTGTTGTATTCTTTCCATACGTGTGATTTCTGTGGATTCATGGGCCACTCCTCACTGATTGCTAATTCCATGCTACGGGTATACCAATCTGCTGCAGTCTTGGACTGAATACCTGTGTACTTGACGAAATGTCCAGAGTCTGTCTTACTCTTTGGCCTGACATCATCTGAACCTAAGGCGTCTTGATCCTTTTTCCCTCTGAGAGGACCCTTTGGCAGGTGACTGATTGGTGGATATTCATCATCGATGTTTATCCCGTTACCGCACAGATTTTCCTGGGTTCTCTTCACATTTCCTTTAGCAGTGGGATGGTTTCTATGAGACTGCTCTGCAGTAGTCACACTCCTCAGCCGCTCGAAAAACAGATTGACTGACTCAAGGTGCACATCGTCCTCACTGCCTGACAGCACGTAGTCTGGACTGCGCAGGCCATACCTGTTCAGGTACATCTCCACCGGTGACCCCTCAAAGTCCGGGGGTCCATCAATTGGATCCGGGTCCGGCCGAACTATGTCTCTGCCCGGTCTTGGCGCCCTGTGTGAGAGATGGCAGCTCAAGTCGTCAACGTCGCTCGTTCCGGAGTCATCCGGTCCAGCCAGCACTGGAGGAAGGAGATCACACTCTTCACACTCCTGGAAGAAAGAGTCCCAGTCCTTCTCTGAGATGTGGACGCTGTACTCAATGTCATCCATGGTGAAGGAAGATTTTCTTGCCTCACTAGTCTGCAAGGTAACGATAAAGACATCAAAGACATCAGATGTGTGCATGTTTCAGGTTTACACATCATATTACAATCTTCTATCACTTAGGTGTCTTTGTCACATGCATCATAGTCAGAAAACAAATCAGACCAAAGTTTCTAGCTGTTAATGAAGTGCAACTCAACAATGGTCATTCTAAACTAAACAAAGTATGAACTAAACACCAGTAACTCACCCCTCAAACCCTCTGCTTGTACATGAAGACAAGAGCTGAAGTGAAACTCATTATCAATTGTGGTGTCTGTCCTTATATACTATATGGCCTTGACATTATTACCCAGGTAGACCTATCATATGATAGGTACTCATGTCTTCCAGATGACCAGCATTCCATTTTGACTTTGTCATCAGGTATGCAGTACAAAAAAAACAGGGCTGAAGCTACCTTGGACATACATATTGATATTGTGATATATTAATTAGAATATTGTACATAATAAATATTTTTAATACAATACTACAAACACGTTCTATGTAAATATAAGCATGCAAATCAGATATAATCTGTTGGCAACAATGCTATTTATTAAACAATTTAACACTTCCATGTAATTATACAGTATTATTGTCAAATAAACTATTTTCTTGATTTGTCATTCATAGTAAAACTTTCATATCATCTGTCCATTTATTTTTCAACACTTTTCATTATTCTGCTGATATATCAATAGTGTTCATATATAAATCTTTATTTCAGTGTATTTTTTGCAAACAAACTTGTTGTCACAGCCAGACCTTTGACATGAATACGTATAGAGACAAAACATAAAGATATTGCTAACATCTCCAATTAGGCCTATGTGTGTGGTTGAGTAACTCTTTAAAATGAATGATCATTCGTGCAGTTCAAGTGCTGTCATGTGGCCTACCTGTAGATTCCTCTGCAGGTCTCCTGTTCCTCAGCCCCCTTATCCAGCTTTAGCCCTGTACAGTGCGTCGGTAGAGCGCAACGTGTCCAGAGAGCGAGGCATGCTGTGTGTGTCCTTTCAAACTCGTCCTTGTGCGTGAGGAGAGAGTGGAGCATGGCAGACCGTATGATTCTTTATAAATAGAGCTGTTTCTGATCACGTATTACACGCCGCCTTCTCCACTCTTGACACCCTCCGATAGAGGTATAGCGTTTCAGCACCCGAAATAGAGGCTCCATTGGAAAGATACCTCATGTGATCATATTATAAGAAACAGTATACTGCTATTGTTTTAATAACTCACAGTTAGAGAAAGGTAACACACTGTGACTTTTTCGTTTGTTGTCTCTTTTGAAAGTGCATTTCGGTGTCCTGAAAATACAAACTTCGACGTGTCTGTTATTCTATTATAGAAGCCCTGGCAACATGCACTCGAAGAAAGAGCAGGGGGGTCGGGTTACGTCCTGTGGCAACGTTTCCAGAAGCTCCTGACAACAGCGGGATTCTCACGTGGGGACGGTCACACTGTATGAAGCATGTGTGTCACTCCCACCGTGATGTCATGACATCTCTTAAACCCTTTCCCCCTTGAGCACAGTGCACAGTTTGAGAGGGTAAAGCAGAAGATACTACTGACTCTGACCACCAGGACCTGAGTGAGCAGGGGAAGATCATTTCAGTAGAACCACCATACACTTTTTGTCACAATACATCTATGTCTAAAATACACAAGATACAAGATAGCTAGCCAGAGAAGATCGACTGCACTCATACCTTCTTTCTCTCTCCCACTTCCTAATGAGTTTTTGTGAGTCGTTGTGTTTGACTGACATCGTGAGGATCCAATATCTGACTCAGAGCTTCCAAACCAGTTAAGGACCGAGATTCGCTAAGAAACTTCAGTAGGGAATATCTCTTTAAAGAAGAAACAAAACTATCTACTGTTTTACTGTAGGTCAAATGGTTATTTCTTTACATACATATGTGTTCAAATACATGTTCCCAATATTTGGTTGCATGATGAAGCTAAGCCAAACCTAGTACAACAACTAGATTAACAACTTGGGAAATACTGTTAGCAACTCAAGTTAAACGTATAGCCCTCGCACAAATTCTATTAAGCAATTCATTGCAATTTTGACAAAGGCTGAAAATACCAGTACAGACAGTGTGCAGTCTGTCATGAGATAAAACTGAATGGAGAAAGAGTTTTACTATTCATCTCAATGCAACCTTGCGCTCCAGTCAAAAGGGAACTGTCTCAACAAGCCAGGCCGAAATGGCTTTAGGGCCATGTTTACACACACCAAGAGGACAATGGGACGATCAATTTGCCTTCATTAAGAAAATGTCATGATTTTGTTCATTGGGATACCAAGATAACAGATCAGCCAATTAGCTCCATTATAGACTTAACACAACTGTAAGCAAACATGGACATCTGTTCCAAATAACTCCACTGAAGGCTTCATGTACTAGAAAAACAAGACCTCTGCTATTGCTTGGGGCCTGATCATATCAACTGGAAAAGGACATTGTTTTGGGGAGAAGGGGTTGCAGACAAATCTTATACGGGGGACAAAATTAAACTCTTATAAGCGCACCCAAACCCTTAAACACATACATACATGTTTTACACATATGCAGGACCTCTTGGCCGATACATGGCCCTGACGATCAAAACTCAACAAATCAGTTTAAGAACACTGGGAATGATGATTACTCATTCCATTTAAGATATTAATACTTGGCCGACACGCCGTTGAATCAGTGGAGCGCAAACCTGACAATGACCAGAGGGAATTCCCACAGAGCTAGGTTACTGTCTGCCAGGCAAGAATGCACTTCAGGATCAAGAATGTGCAACAAACACTTCACCAGTGCAATAGATCTTTTATTCATCACCACTATGCAACTGATTTCCCTTACTATGGCTAATTATGGGAACACAGCCCAGCTAATTAACCCACAACCAGTTGGGCTGCATGCCCAGAGAGGTCTTACAGTATCAATTCATCAGGTTGTGTCTGCGAGACAGAATAAGACAGAGAGAGAGAGAAAGAGAGAGAGAGAGAGAGAGAGAAAGAAAGAAGGGGGGTGGAGGGAGGGGAGTGAATGGAGGTGGGATGGGAGGCTTGTTTGACTGTTGTACCTACCTGAGGGCCCTCTTCAATGTGTGGGTGGGATTCTGTTTTCATCAAGAGGATTAGGCCTTTATGAAACAGTTTGGGATTAAGATCACAATCTGGTGGGCTACTTAATAGTGGCTAATGCGACAGTGTTTTCTCCTCATAATTGCGTTGTGTCAGCTCCGGCAATTCATCGTCGACTTGACAAATCCCTGTAAATAGACACATTCAGTGTGGAGTGGCACAACATGGTATTTTCCAGGCCGGGTTGGTGCCCATTTGTACTCATGGGCATACAAAAGAGCGCTAGGGCATCTTTTGTGCAAAACAGGTGCTGGTGACACAAGCATCTTTACTGTGAGTGAGTGCTTTTTCATTGGAATGCACTTCACTGTGTTGGTAGAGGAATGCCAGGTTTGGACGTTCTCTAAACGTTTCAAGATTGAAGTGAATGCAAATTGAATTGGAAATGGATTTCTTCATTAGAGGGCATAGATGCCTCATGTCTCAGGATACAAAAAAAAATCGTTTTGTTCCATTAATCTGTGTTAAATTCATGAGAAAAGACAAATGTGGAGGAGAGATTGTAAGGTCATGTAAGGTCTGCCAAGCATAATTACTACCGTGTGTGGTCTTGACAATGCCCAAGTAGTTCAAATGGGATCTACATGTATTCCATATGCCTGGAAAAGTTCCCAAAGTGTTGCCTAAAAAATGATATGGTGTTAAGACGGCCGTGAGATTTAAACAGAAAGTGCTTATTATAGTGCTTATATGGTCATGTTTCCAGTCAGCTCTCATTTTCGGTTAATCTTTATTAGGCAATGGCTGAAGAAGAGTTACCCTGAATGATGATTGGTTTAACATTGATTACAGTTTAGAGGATTCTTGTACAGAGGTCACTAGAATAATGCTATGGTCAGATCACGATGCAGATCACCCTTTGGTGAGATTATACAGCCCTAACACACGAGCATACAGCATATAGGCTTTCTGATTAACAATATTCAATATGAGGTGACAAGAATTAAAGACTGTGTGCAATAAACTACATAATTTACCCAGATCAAGGCAAAATGTTTATCTTCTGTCCATTTATTTAGTGTTAATTAGTGTTAAAAAGTGTTACCAAATTCTACCCATCCTCCATGCTTTAAGTGTAAAGAATGTCAATGATACTTCGATTACTTGCTTTGAAATCCTAAAAGTCAATGTCGATCAGTCTCCTGGTATAGTATATAGAGTATAAATGAAGGTACACAAAAATGGTCTCACTGTTGAAAAATCTGAATATTCAATTGGATGTATGATCTCTATCCAAATAACACACTGAGCAACTAAAGAAACCCATGTCGTAGAGAATGAGTCTGATGGTTTATGGTGTATGCTGAGAATAGGCTACTTGGTTGTTTTGTGTTGGTCTGACATTATTTTTAAGACAAAGACCAAGTTTGACTGTTTACACAGTAAAGTCTTTCTAATATAACACATATGGCTCAATTATGAACTCTTTCAAACAAACCATTTATCCAAATTCAATGGAAGAGAAAAGACGGTGTATAAAATCCTGTTACTGATCAACTGAGGTTCATTTTTAACTGGGCATGTGACCACAATCGCACTTTCACCGACCTCATGGTCCCGATGGATTCAACCTATTCGAAATGCCTTCAATTGCTGTATTTATGCGTAACATGCTATACAACAGTTGGACTGTGTACTGACTAAAGTTAAAAAAAAATGTGTGCCCCTCCCAGCGTCAAAAAGAAAAAAATTATTAAACTTAAGAAGAGCAATACGCAGTCACACTAATAAGACTTTAAGAAAAGCCATAGGGTGATTCAGCAAATCACACTAATTATGTCATTCAGTTCGGACTTGTCTGTTCTCTTGAGGATTGTGCTCGTGGAGGCTTTTACACAGCCGTCAACTCCACTTGTTAGTCCAGTAATGTGAGAGCCCATCGCGGTTAGTCCACTCGTTATTTTACCTCTGTGCCGGAGGCTCCAGACAACGATTACTGCGCACAGACAATCGCGGGATTTAGTTGCACGCTGCTCGGGGCGCATCCCTGCACGTGGAATCAGCTGACGCACAAAGGCTTATTGTCTTCTTAAGGCACCTGAGAGCCTCGCCATATCAGTCGGCTCAGCTCTCGGCGGAGAGTAGATGTCAAATGACTGCATGCCTATGCTTAATTCTATATCCCCTTATTTGGAAAACAGCTAAACACACCTAAGGAAAAGACGAATTGCTCATCTTCGGTTTCTATCGTGGTGTTAGCTGATTGATGAGTGTCAAAGGTCTGACAGCCTAAAAGTACATTAGGCGTACTGTGTACCATGAACTGAAACAAAGACTGAAAAAGACACAAACCTGCAATAGATGACTAAAGTGGCAACGTAACATTTGTGTCTCTCTTCGTCCAAAACTTTTCTTCAATTTACAGGGTGGTTTAAAAAAAAAAAAAAAACAGCAACGACATGAAAATAAATTAAACAAACTTAAGTGTCGTTGTGTTTTTATAAGCCTACACAACCTAGGTTCATTAAAAAGTTACTTACCATCACTAACCTCGAACGCACGTACGCTCACATAATGTTGGGTTGAATTGCAAAATGTATAAAACAAACCAACAAAATGGCTTACTTGCACTTTGTCAGACTACAGAGGAAGAACCAACTGACCAGAAGATGGCGACCATGAGTCGCTAAGTGAAATTCCGAACCAACGTGTTTGGTATTGAGGCATAGAATAAAATCTGATAAAACAAGGGCATAATTTACGTTATGTGTATAGTCATGATATGTCAAGAAATACATTAGGCTACATAATAGAATGAACAAGCAACCGAAACCATTTACACTATTAAGAGTGACGAGTTTCCTAGAGATATCTTGTTTTTTTTTTACTTTAGAAGATCAGGATAAAACATCCCCATATTCAAGCTCTGTTGCTTCTTCAAATTCTTTTGTGTATAACGCATAGGGTCCTGGTCTTTGTTGCAGTCTCTGACTCATTGCCTTGGATGCTATTCTTTGACCAGCATGATTGCAGTCATGAGGCCCGTGTGCCTCTCTCTTCTCAGTGGTCCCTGGGTGGAATGCTTCAGGGACAGGACGCAGACTGCAGCCTCCTGATGCTGATGGTGAGTCATGTTGAAAGGATCATGTGTGGACAGTCCTAGTACAGGAACTGCCGGCTGGAGTCATGGGTATTTCTGGAAACATTAAACAGAGTGACCCCTGGGTGTTTGACCCCCTTTACGGGCACGAGAGTATAATTTAGAACAACTGAGACACTCTTTAAGCAGCACTGCTAGGCTGGGCTGCCAGAAGTGCCCTCAAAGCCCAGCAGGCATGTCCTACGCGAGTCCCCTGACCCAGGGTCGTCACTTTCTAACTGGGAACTGTCTCTCCTTCAGCGCAGGGCAACTGTCTGACACCCTAGCTTTAAACACTTCATCACATGGTGTAATGTTGCATTTCCAGCGTCAGGGTTGTGATTAAAATACTTTTATTTGGTTTGGCATTGTAATTACAGGTTGGGATTGTTAGTCAAGAGCATGCACGTTCTCATAGTTGAGTTTTGTTTACAAAGCAAAGGTTTTATTCTCTGTGGAAATCTGGGAGATTACAGGAACAGACTGTGAGAGTACAGCACCCCCGTCACCCCTAATTAACCAAAGCATGCACAATTCCGACAGGCTTAAATAAACACAAGAAGCACAAATCTTTGGTCCTGAGCCAGAATAGTAGTCGTAGTTGAGGGGGGGGGGAGAGGCAAGAAGATGTAATGGCAGGAAATGATTAGTGAGGCTCTTCCAGTCTTGTATCCAGGCAGAGAGATAGCCGCCGGCATGCTTCCACCCACCCCACCCACCCGCCCTCCCTCCTGACCACTGCTGTTTGCTCTGAGTTAAACATACAGGCAGTTCCACCACTGCTGGAAGTAAAGGTTAATCATTGATCAGCACACACAAAGGAGGGGGGCTCTTCTCCGCGGGCGCCCAGCGCCACACACAGAGTCACCAGCCCAGCCTGCCCACCTGGGTCACAGGGGGTTATCAACCTAGCTTGCGCAGGAAACAATAGGCGCCTTTGGTCCGGGGGCTGGAGAGGGGCACCCGTCGCAGGGCTCTGTCAGCACCACCACCGCTGCTGCTGCTGCTTTCCTCCCTTGGCGTGCAGGCAGAGCCGCGTGCTAGCTGCCGCTGGATCCGGGGGCTCTGTCGCTCGTCAGCTCCTCTCTCACCGCGGCTGATAACAAACGCCAGGGCCTGTCACTACTCACTCATTTAGCTGCGGTGGGAATGGCCTATAGGGCACGACCCATTGACCCCCTTCAAGTCTTGAGCCGTTCCTCCTCAAAAGCCCCTTGCGTGGCTGTGCGCGTCCTTGGCTGGCCTGCTCTGAAAGCCTCCTCTGTGAGGATGGTCAGTGTAGGAGGGTTTGAAAGATGTCTGGAAAGAAAGGCCCTGTGCTATACACTGAAAAGCATAGACTGAACTGAAGCATGCTTTAGCCAGCGCTTATGTCTCTTGTGAAAGCTCTGTGTAAAGTGCAGACAGCCATAGGGGGTTGTATGGGGGCTGTTTAAGTGTGTTTTATCCAGCTGTTTCCATAGAAAGCACACTTGAGCGTGCCGAGTTTAAGGACTCAGAGCATTTCAATGGGCTTTTCTCTACATTTGTATATAAGTGACCAGACATGTACCCATACAAATGATCTTTATTTCTCTCTCTCTCAGACACACACACATTCACACACACACACACACACACACACATTCACACACACACACACACACACACACACACACACACACACACACACACACACACACACACACACACACATTCACACACACACATTCACACACACTCCCACACTCCCACCAACCTCCCACACAGCCACACAAACACATGTGTGCACACACCCAACAAACCCTTAGAGACATAGACACACACACACACACATACACACACATACCTTGGTTCCCCTTAAGCTGGGGTGTGTTTGATTCCAGACTGAATTCCAAGAAACCGTCATCTGCGTATCTACGTGTCTGCTGACATCATGACTAACAAAGACAGATGACCACACTGCTACAGTATATTCTTAGTTCAAGGTAAAGAGGGTCTCTCCTGTAATGTTCAACATGACAATTTGCATATAATCATTTCCATTTTTAGAATCATTTCTACACCTTAAAATCCTCCCATTCATTTTGGTTTGGTCCTGAGTTTGACCTCAGGGCCAACACAGTGTCCCCCTGCACAAGTTTGGGAGTATATAGAACTGACTTTAATGTGTGCTGAGTCTCCAGACAAGAACACACACACACACACACACACACACACAAACAAAGAGCTATAAATAGAACGAGAGAAAGAAAGAGGGAGAGAGATGGAGAGCACCAGTAATGAATGACATACAGGCTAGAGTGTCATCAGGATCAGACGGTAAATCACAGTCAATCTTCCCTGCCTCACCACAAACATACACCCGGCTGACTGCACGTCTGGAGTTACACTGCCTGGGTGTGTGTGCACACATGTTTTGCTTGTGAGTGAGTGTGGTGTGTGTGTTGTTTTGTGTGTCAGCTCTCTCTCTCTCTCCCACGTAGCACGGGACAGCGCAGTGGTCAGAGGAGCGTGTTTGAGTGTGTGCGTGTTGGGGGGTTTGAGTCTGTGAAGCGCTTTGCTTTTGATGCCCGATCGGTGCTTTCCCCGGAGTTCCCCCCGGGGCGGCACACACAAGCCCAGCCAGCGGCCGGGCCAACCGGGGCCTCAGCCCCCCAACCACCACCACTACCACTCACCACAGCACACAGCCGGTCCCCAGAGGAGCGACTGAGTGAGCCGTGCCCAACTCTTATCTTACCCCCACCCCCACACCCGCCCCAACCAGTACGCAGAACGAGCCCAGAGTTCTTCCTTCTCCTATCTGGTTTTGTTAGCTTCCTGTTGATGTTAATCAGCGCCTGTCGTATAAATGGCAGATCCCTGGATGGCGTGGGGCTAATCAGTCACCAGGCTGACAATGGGGTCCATCATGGCTTCCTAAACATTTGCGATTGGGATTCCCCTGGTTGACTGACGCAGGTGTAACCTGCCCGTCATCCCCAGAGGCTCAACACTGGGCTCTGTGTGATATACTGCATGCTCCAATTGCCTTTGTGCTCACTTGCTCCTCGAGTGGTCGCATTCTTGGCCCTCCCCACCCCCACAACCCCAAACCAGCTTTTTATTTACATTTACACTGACCCTCAAAGAGACTCAGATAAAGCTGCTGAAAGCCAACTAAAATTACACGACTGCTGAGTCAGTCCTTGCCTCCTTTTTTTTTTCTTTTTCCACCGCGCGATCGAGAGTGTGGAAGAATTCACATTGAGGCGGCTCCATTCACACTCACAATGAGCTGGAGCCCGGACAAGTGGCGTGGGCCTTAGAGCAGGGGTCTACGGGAGAGAAAGAGTGAGAGAAAGAGCTCCTCTGAGAGGGTGATGGCTCTTATGCGGCTGACGACCAAGTCTGGGCAGAGGTGCTCTGACGGCGACAAGGGGGCTGTTGGGAGATTATGTGCCCTGGATGTTGCCATAACAGAAGGGGTAATAAGTAGTTGCAACCGATGTGTTAGCCTGTTTAATGAGGCATGACAAAAAAAGGAGGGGTCGGAGGTCGGCGCTCGCTTTTCAGACTTTTTAACCCAGCAGTAATCTTTTTGGGGAAGGCAACACAAACAAATAAAGAAAAGACTTAATCGTTTTTAAATCGCATTTCCACATTGCCGACGTCCGTCATGAATCACACAGTCATTCTTGACAAAACCCACGCACCCTCCTCAACCAGGTGTGCGAAGATATTTATGAACTGCCAAGTTTTTTTCCCTCTTGCAAACAAGGCTTTTGCTTACATCAGCATAAGATGAAAAAAGAGTATGGATAATGTCAACCCTGAAAACTCTAATCTGTAGTAAGCACTGCCAACAGGAGACAACAACCACCTCCCTGCTTGGGCTCTCCGCTCTTCAGTTAACTTAGCGTGGAGTTTTAGTAAGGGCCTTTAGTGTGATATTTGCACACACATCCATCTTACGAGTGGTGAAAAACCGATGAATAAAAAAAAAAAAACAAGAAGAAAAGAAAATGGGGGACTGGGAGGCTGCCAGACAGCACACTGTGCCCAGCACCAGCGCTCCTCCTCAGGGAGGCCCATGATGTCATGGCAGCCCGATGATGGGTCGGGACCTGGACCGTCTGGCCCATGTTTGGCAGAGGTTCTCTGGCCAGCAGAACCGGGGCTCCAGGGCTGGTCCGACGCACTGGGCTGCTCAGGATCACGGCTTGTCTGAACACGGCCTCTGCATTGGTTCTGTCTTTCAGTCCTGTGTTCATTAGTGTCAAGGCCTAGTGACGTATTACTGAACACTGAGTCTTTGATGCCTGTTTTTCCAAAGTTATTTTCTCTTTGCCTGGCTTGTACGAATCTGAATGGCCTCATTTGTAGACTATAAACACTTAAAGAGAGGGGAGTAGGTATGGGGGAAGAGAGAGCGAGAGAGAAAGAGAGAGAGCAGAAGACGAATGGTACAGATAGTATATTTTAAGATGCTCTTCTCCGTCGTTTTAATCAAGCTGCAGAGGCCTATGTCATGCTGAGAGAGACCCTCCCCCCACTGCAGTCTGGGAAATGTCTGTCAAGACGTAACGATGGGAACTTCACCCTAACTTACTTTTTTTCTTTCTTCACCATGCATTTTTTTCTGAGCCCCCACTGTGGGCAATATCACTGAAGGAGTGGGGAAGGGCCCGGAGAGGTTAGGGACTTGGGGTAAATTTGGAGGGCAGCACCAAGAGGCCCCTTGCTAAATACTTAACTTCGGACTGTTGGGGTGAGGTTGCTGAGCAGAGACAACAGCAGGAGGGAGTAAGGAGAAGTTGCCTCTCAGCTGCAGTTTATTAAAAAAAACACCCGCCCGCACAAACACCCATTTACCCGCATGAACCCGCGAGTTCCTCTGAATATTACTTAATATCTGGCTCCCCAGATGCCCCCAAACCCCCCTCCGCTCGGCGCATGAAAGAAGCTGCTCTGCTGGACAGCTGCAGCAGGCTGGGCAGCGTGATGCCTTGTGATATTGTAACACAGTATGGGACTCGGCCCAAGAAAAATCATTTGTTTCTCCGCTCTCGCTTCTGGTTCCATGAGAGAATGAAACTGTGGGGTAGTCGAGGCAGCAGGCCCAGGGTTTAGCCAGATCACTGACGCGCACAATATGCCCCATAATACTGTCATAATATTATTGTGAACTTTCGAGATAAAGACAGGGTTTCGGGGAAAAACGTCTTGTAGTTTACAGAGATTTCTACACTGAGAAGGCAGTGATTTTATTTCTGTAACACACACACACACACACACACACACACACACACACACACACACACACACACACACACACACACACACATGCACACAGAGAGACCACCGCAATCCTAAGCCTCAATATTAGCTTTCTCCTGGTGTAGCACACACATAAGCTGCAAGCCTAAGCTTTTTTATTTTCCTCCCCCTTTGTCTATTTTATTTCAGGCCTCTATCCCAAACACAAGCCCAATGCTTCAATAACAGTCCCCTGTTTAGCATGTCAGGAGATCCCCCCCCTTTTTCAGCGCCATCACCCTCCTACTGTGCCAGGTTTACTTACCCTGCTCCTCCCCCTCAGATGTGTAGCAGGCTGTGGAGAAAGGTGCCTCCTGTCCTGGGTCTGTTCTCCACAGGTGAGGGCGCCCCTCAGGCCATGCTCCCCAGCTCAAGCTCTGCAGCCACTCAGGCCACTCTCCCTGCCGAGAGCCCCCCACCAGGCCTGGCCGGCCCCAAAGTGCTGCTGGCCATGTATATTAATGTAACTAACCCAATGCCCCCCCCCAAGCCTCTCTGTTTGCTCTCACCACCTGACCCCCCTGTCACCTCTCATCTCTCTTCCCCCCTGGCATCGGCGGCGCTCTGGCCACCAATGCTGACCTGCATTTTAATCCAATCGATTGGCAGCCATGCAGAAATACAGTGGAACAGGTTGCTTGTTTGCCGAAGGCTAATGTTGGCTTGTGGCTGTACTTTAATCACTGCCGGTGCTCTAACATTTGAAAAGGAGATTGTGTGACTGTGTCTGTATGTGTGTGTTAGTGTGTGTGGGTGTGTGGGTGTGTGTGTGTGTGTGTGTGTGTGTTGTGAATTAGCAGGAAAGTCCAGAGAAGAGAGAGCCTTGCACAATGTGCCTCCCGGCTGCCTCAAGCCTCCGGTCTGGGGCTATTTCAGAACTTATCGACATCTCGGCCAGCTGGGATTCTGCCGAACAGCGACCCCGCGAGCCACAGGTTACAAGTCCCAGCTCCTGCTCATTAGGGCCTAATTGATTGTAATGTGGCCTTTGAGAAGCGCAGCGCACTACGGGGCCGTTCCACACATGCGCGTACCCCCGCCGTCCCTTTCCGTTGTCTGCGGGCGCTCTCCAGCAGGGCCGAAAGGTACCGGCACAATCGCCCCACTCAGACGGAATCATTAAAGCAGGCGGGATGGCGTCAGGTCTTTCACAGAGCCGGCCTCTGTGTGCCAGCTTGAGCCCAGGACAGTGGCCACTCTACTGGCCCGGTGGGAGAGCCCCATCCTGGGCCAGGCATTGTTGAGCTCTCCCCTTGACTGGCTGCCTGCGGCTCTGGATGCATTGGCTTGATTTGTATGCCGAGGCCGCGGACTAAAGCCGGCCTTGCAGGGGTGCTGGGTCAATATTGGTTTTGAGAGCGTGTGGAAAAATGTCAAAATGTTAAGTTCTATTCACTTGCCCCCAGCACTGTTTGTTTCTGCAGTGAAAGGCCTGGTGAGCCATTAGTGTAAATAGCACTTTGTCTTAGCGCTCGGGAGACAGCGGGAGGCGGGAGAACAAAAAGCTGATACAGAGATTAAAGTGTGGGCTAAAAATGGAGAAACCGCAGGGCTCGCAGAGACCTTAAAATGACAAAAAAAAGGGATGAGGATAAAGAAAACAAACTGCGCTCGTCCCCCACACACCAGTGTGAAATACCTTGCCTATTTTAACCACTTGGTGTCAAAAAAATTGGAGGGAAAAAGAGCAAAGCTCAAAGGGTGGAAAAGCTCTTTGTCTCCAAAGTCACTAAATTCAATTTTTCTAAACCCAAGTAGACAAACTAATGTTTGACACTGGCACTGCAAGTATTGAAAATTCAATAGAGGAATCATTAAATGAAACGGTCTGTCTGTGTTAAAGAGTTTACTTTGAAACAACATTGAAGAACATCCTGTTGCCAGCACGCACGTCGTCAAAACAACACAAATTCCAACACAAGGCCCTGTCGGATGCCGCATACTCTTTATTGGCATGGAAAACTGGGCCAAGACTGGCCCACCTCTCTGGTGGAAATGGAAGCCATTGCGAGAAAGCAGCTGTTTTATAGCGGCACGGCACGTCCCCTTCCTCTTTCTTTCTCCCAGCTCTCCTTTCTCTTGTCGGGCCCCAGGGAACGCTGGATCTAAATTAATATGCCGCAATAAAACCGTTCACGCATGCCCCCTTCCCTTCCCCTCCCCTTCTCTCCTCTCATTCTCCCTCTTTCACTCAGCTTTCTCCTCTCCCCTTTCTTTTTTTTTAACTGTCTGCCTCAGCGTTTATTGGGCAGGTAGCTTTTGTACTCTGCTGATGGAACGCTTCCTCTATGGGAAGAGTGGGAGGGAATGTGAAGGCTGAGTTTTGAGACAGGGACGAAATTAGGACTGGAAGGGAAATAGTGCTGGAATATGAGAGAGAGAGAGAGAGAGAGAGAGAGAGAGAGAGAGAGAGAGAGACAGAATTAAAGGTGTTTGTTTGAAAAGGAGTCATAAAGTCTTTTGTGAGCTATCTGGCCTGCGTGTTCATGGTTGTCCCCTTTAAAATGTGACCTCCACTGCATCGGCTTCTAACAAAAAACAGAGCCAAACATTTCAACAGAGCCTTGAGGGTAGGCCTGGACGGGACAGACTTGCTGTCTGTGTTTGCCATGAACATATCCTTGTCTTGCATACAGTATGGCCACACATTGCCTCATCCCCCAGCTGTTGGTGTTTTTATGGTGGTGATGGTGAAGTAGATAAGTAAGTCTGTATGAAGGAATTGTGTCGTCTTAAGGAGGAAATGGGGTCCATATATCAACAGTAAATATTGGCCTGATGCAAACAGGATTGTAAACTCTACAAGATGTCATCCAGGGCATGATAAGGACTGGACTCTGTTGTTCAGGAAACCTTATGCACAAGATTCATGCAAACCCCTGTAGTTTCCGCCAATGCAGTGGTATGTAAAATAGAAAACAAACAAAGTCTTGTGACTGACTATACCTTCCCCAAAGATAACATCTACCACCAGCTGTTTGTTTGTGACTGATGCTAATGGGACACTTAGTACGTCGCCTCGGTACAAACAGCTAGCAGCAGCTTCTTACCACAGGTTGTTGCTGTTTTTCACACCTAGCTTAAAGCAGTTGTGGGTGTGAGAAATGAAGCCTGCTACACTTCTGGTGTGATAATGCAGACGGTGAGTGACGTGTTGTAAAACTGTATTACGAGGTTTACTCAGTCCCCCCTACTTCACAAGCAAACACAATGTGCACGGGCTGCAATTACACTGACGTCATTTCAATAGAGCTCTCTCTCTCTCCTCGGGCTTTGTCTGTGGGGGTATTCAGACAGACTAGACAACCATGAGACATTATGGGCAAGAGCACAGTCAATATGAGCCTTTTCAGTGACTAGTCCATCATTTTTTTCGCTGTGTGAAACCTATTGATTCCTCTCTCAGATTAATTAATACATTAGGAGTACATCAATCTTAGACATTTTTAGAGGGACTTTGTGCTTCCCGTGGTTAAGAAACTCAAATGTCAAATCAAACAAGACAGGTCGAGATAAGGAAAAATCTTTGAAGCTCAGGACACCCAACCAGGTGAGATGCAGGAAATATCTAAGTACATCCGACCGGTTTTGACTTTTCAAAACAAAACAAAAAAAACGGCAACAAGAAAGAAGTTAACAAAACAAAAGAAAACAGACAGCTCGTGTGTGGTCACCTTTTACAAGTCAAGGCTACCCACTTGTCAAACAGGCTTGAGCTACAACATCACCTGGTCCCTCGCTGTTCGTGTTTCCTGAATAAAAAAGAGCTGCTGTTGCAAGCAATAAAAATGACTTTTGCATGCACCCACCCTTGGTGGCAAAGGCCCTTAAACGCATTGACATCCCCCTTGGCATACACTACCTGTGGTGAAGAGCAAACCTAGTTAAGGTCAGAAGGGAGACAGTAAATAGTATGCAGGTGTGGAAACTTGTGGAGGTGGAGGAAAGATGAGGCCTTGTTGCTCCCAACAGTCACTGACCACCACTCCTGGCACAGATAGGGAAAGCCTATCACTTTGGGTCAATTATAAACTGTGCTCGTTTTAGGCTTACCTTCAGTATCAAAGAATTTTGATTTGTTTCTGGTTTGCCCTAAAGACATTAGAAAAAAACATTTCCTCAGCAAGTGAGCATTTGGTGATGTGGGTCATGAATAGGCAATTTAAATATTTGTGACTGAAGTGACAGCAGTTATCTTGCCAAATCAGTTGTCTTTCCTACTTGCGATTTTGCTCCACACCCTTAAGAGTTTGCTTGGAACTTTGTCTACGGCAGTCATCTAGTTTGTGCCTCGCCATTGTCAGCCATCTGTGGTGTAATCCGACCACGTCCACACAAAACAACATGAGTCACTTGGCTTCAGATTCATTGTACGGCCTTATTTCCCATGAACGCCACACAAAGGTAAAGACAAGGGCAAAATGACAACAGGGGTCAAAAGAGCCCTTAGTTTGTGGGACACCAGATACTAAGCATTGTTATTGTTAGATTTTTTTTAAAGTTATTGCAAGCACAAATTCAAATTCAGCCAGCTGGAACTGTCACAAGAAAGTGGGCCAATGATAGATTGGATTTTGGGCTGTTTTAAAGACAATTCATTAATTTATTTAATCACTCGGGAATGTTTTATTTGGTCGGGCTTTTCAATTTTGGGTTTGTTCCTCAACATTCTTTGTCTTAAAGCAGAACAATACCCATTTTAAAAGGGGAGGCCGAGACCATGTTGACCTGTACAGCATACTTATGTCTGAAGTGCCTTACACCTAGCTGAGAATGCTATTCTGTAGCCCCTCTGCAGCAATCTCTTTTGTGTTCGAGGCCCTGTATCAACTCTGTGCCCCTCCAGTGACTGAATCATCAGACTGCATTTACACTCAAATTACCCTGACAGTTGTGTCATAACTGTTGTACGACAACTGATAAACACACAAAGTGGGACCAGACCGGACCAGAAGGGGAGATAAGAAACGTGAAGTACGTTAGGCACGTTCTATAAACACCAGAGTACAGTCTATGATGACAAGCCCTGGTCTGACTTTCAGGGGAAAAAGGGATGGCCGTGACAAAAAGTGCTTGTTAACCAGAGGAAACGGCATCAGCATCATCCACAACAAATCCATTGATGTTGCTATTTTCTGTCTTTGGACCTGAGGCCACAGAGACAAAAGCCAGTGTCTTGGGATGACAAAGGGGTTAAGCGGGACTATTTGAAGTGCAATGTCAGGTCTTTCCTGTTTGAGTGAGTACAGTGAAGGCGGAATGGAGTAATGAGAGGATGCTGTAAAACAGATGAGGGTAGTGTTCACACTTAGGTGCCACTGGGGCCTCTGGCCACTGGCCTGTCCACCATCCACCACACTCCCTGACCTGCTGCAGCGTCCCGGTGGCGTCGCACTGACCACCCTAACAGTGGAGCTGTGCAGCAAAGGTGCAGCAAAGTCATTCTCGTGCACTTACTCACACATTAACACATGTACACATGCACAGACAGACAGACAGACAGACAGACAGACAGACAGACAGACAGACACACACACACACATGCACAGACAGACAGACAGACACACACACACACACACACACACACACACACACATACACACATGCACACACACACATGCACAGTTGATAGTGATGTTACCACTTTTTATTCTGCATGTGCATGCATTCACACACACACTCACAAACACACACACACTCACACACAGACACACAAACACACGCACACACAATAGTGATGGTGATGTTACCACTTTTTATTCATGCATGTGCATGCATGCATTCACACACACACACACACACACACAACCAGAGTCAGAGAGAGATCAGCAGAGAAAGCACACAATGTAAAACACAGGCCCACACCCACCAGTATCAGCACTCTAATGGGAATCGCATATTTGTCTTGGCCTGGACATGTGTTGGTGTATGCAATGACATTAGACACGAGCGTGCGCTCAGAGCCAAAAAAGACACGCTTCAGCAGTGGGCCATGTTGTGTGAGCAATACTTTGGCTCAGTCTGAGGCAACTCTGATGTACGCCTTTCTCAGAGACATCCCTCCGCCTTGTCTGATTCCTTTAACTTGAGTCTCTGCAGAGAACTCCCGAGGACCCTAAAAACAAAGACTGAAAGAAATCAATAGGCAAATAAAACAGAAAAACATCAATGCTGGCCTCGATTTAAAGAATGCAACAGTGCATTTGGAGTCAGTGAATCGTGTCGGATGACTGATTAACAACCTTGGACAGAACAGCGCAGGAGATGAGGTGTTGCACCAGGGTGAATGTTTCATGTCTCAGTACCACATGAACAGACACTGGTCCAAATGCATTTGCCCTGAATTCTCTCTTTCTCTCCAGCAGTCAATTCGGTTCAGCTTTCAAGCCTGTCACTCATATGCAGTTCTCCTTATGCACTGAGGGGGGCACTGTTGGATGTTTGGGAGTTACCGAGGTGATCAATATGTTGAGCCTGAAAAAAATGATTCAAGCAGTGGAGAGACATAGTGTCTCACAAGGACCTCTGAAATCGGAAAATATAAACCCATATAACTGCACACTTCACTTCTGTAACTTCTGACTTCTGAGAGTTTTTGTATTCATTAACAGGGCAGGTTTGCAGGGCCCCTCGCTGAGGTAGTGAAAGGTTCCCAGGTAGAAAATATTACACATAGCTGTAATCTGAAAATACATATATATATATATATGAAAACATATAACTGCACATATTTGTTTTCTATAAAAAAACAAAACTGTTGATTATGGAAGAGCAGCTTTCAGTAGCCTCCTGGAATTACTGTAAGAATATATTTTTTTACCAACCTATAAATACAATTATTATTTAGTCAAAGAAATGCAAATCCTTGTATATCAATATATATGATGTTGTTGTGTATAATATGGGTTATGGGTAAAAAACTAATATAGCAGAAATGGTCAACAGGGGAAAATTCTTAAGCTCACAGCCTTTATCCTAGGGTTTAAACTGACTTTTGAATTGGACTTCAAAAGCTATGAATTAGCCACAACCAAAAGAATATAGCCTGATAATAGACCTAAGAGCCTCACATATTGTTTTCTTCTTTGGCATCATTTTTGTGATATATATTGTATGTTTTTGCTTTAAAGGTCTTGGCCAGGGCTCGTTTGGAGAAGAGACTGTGTCTCATGTGACTACCCTGGTTAAATAAAGGATGAATAAAGAAATAAAATAAAATGAATGTTAACACAGCGTTTCACAGATATCTTAATACCGTAACCTGCATCATCCTAAAACTCCACACGTCACAGGTGTAGAGGTGCTGGCACCGACAGGGTTAATCCCATTGAAACTACTCAACTGGGAATAAAAGAAGGACAGAAAAGTTCCCACACTTTCCCACACCGTTTTGTTTTTTTTCTCCTTCCTTTCTCTCTTGGCTGAATGGTGCCAAGATTGGCTGATGTAAAACCGAATGCAGTGAAGAAAAAAAAAAATGAAGAGGGGTGGGTTGGGGTTGGAGTTAGGAGGAGGTGGAGGGAGGGAGGGAGAAGATGAACAAGAAAGAAAACCAACACACTTGACTTCTGTAACTCACCTGTTGGTGAGAGTTTTTGTTTTGTATTCATTAACAGGGCAGGTTTGCATGGCCCCTCCCTGAGGTAGCGAAAGGTTCCCAGGTAGCAAGAGCAAAGGAGAGGAGCACGAGGGGAGGAGAGTTCCCACCACGCTTCCTTGCCGTTCTCACAGGAGCCCATTGGTTGGATCTTGCCTCATCGCTGTAACTTGACCCCCCCCCCCCTCCCCCCACACACACACACCTCCCCCTTCCCCCAGCACAGGCAGGCAGGTGTCTAGAGCCCGGAGACAAGGGCAGCCGCCTCAATGCATTGGATGGAGCAGGGAGGGAGGGAGGAGGAGGGCGGTTTCACTCCACATTGCTACACACTGTCCACATCCTTCTAACAATCTGATGCCTGTCCATAACCTGCTCTCAAGGGTTAGTATGAACTCCCTGCCTTACATGGGGCACAACAATGCGTCAGAGTCCATGCATTTATCCGGGCTGTAATACCTACCCTCGGTCCATTTACAGCCTGTCCATGCCTTAACCCCCATGTGTAAACTTTACAAGTGAACAGGTAAATAGGCCAGCCCTGGAAGCCATGTGTCCCCCCCCTGTACTTCGCTATCCCAAAGCCTTTTTCAGAAAAGGGAGACCTCCCCATAGGATTGCACAAATGTAAATGCACGAAGGGAGCTCTGTCGCCATTGACAACAACAAGTCAGTCACATACCCACCTCGATTCATCCAATCAAGACAGCATCTTTGCTCACCCTGCCCGAGGCCACAAGACATTCATGGTTTCCTGGTTTGGTTTCGACTGGGCATGTTTCTCACGCTTGGCAAACATACAGCATGCACCTGGAGAGACTGTAGTCATCTTACACAATGAGTGGGGCACAACAGCTTTAACTGTTTCGACACATTCTCTGCCAGGAGCAGTAATGTATAGTTTGAACTATAATAACAATCACAATATAAGTTTCTTCTTTAAATAATACAAATAATGTTTAGATCAGAGTGAGCCGAGAGAAACAAAAACATGGTCCTGTCCTGAGAAACCTTCTAGTTAGTAGTCCTGTTTTGACCCACTGATTCACTACATTGTAGCAGTTTTTGTTCATGGTCTAGCAGCACCCATTGTTACAGTGCCTTTTCTAAAAGAATATAACTAAATCACCTCTCTTATGTTGGTACTGACAAACAAAAAGAGACACAAACACATATGACCTCCAACAGCCCCCCCCCCCCCACTCCACACTCAAAATCACACAGACAGTCACACTTATTCCCTGTCATAAAAATGGAACTGCAGACACTCCCTCTCCAAGTACTGTACGACAGTGTTTGTTGCTGTTTGAAGGACTCTATCACCATTGACTGTCACACACACACACACACACACACTGCACCACACCCACTGCTCTGGGCGCACACCACTCAGTGAACACAAAGCACAGGCTTATTAGCGCAATTACTAACAGCAGTCTCTGTCTGTCCAAAAGCCCCCATACAATACACTCTACACACATTCAGACCCAAAGGAGTCGTGTGGCAATAACCTATAAAAGTAATTGCAGTTCAAGGTGTAGGATTCTCCACAGCGAGCTTGTGTACTGGACTCTTTTTGTTTCGTCGTGTTCATGGTCACTGGAAAAGAATAGTGTGCTGCTGAACCACACACAGCTCCGGCAAAAACACATTTTATTTTAAAATAATAGGATGTTGAAGGCTATGATGCTTGAGAGCGTGAGTCTATCATGTGCACAAATTACGGCAATATCAAAAAGATAATAGTCTTTCTTTTATAAAAGCCTTTTAATCAATTAAATGATTGTGTGTGTGTGTGTGTGTGTGTGTTTGTCTCCCCCTAAGAGTTTGAGCAGCAGCTTCTGTGTGAGCGCGCACGCGCGTGTGTGTGTATGAGTGCATGTGTATCTGCGCACGTCTGTTGATGTGTTAGTGCCAGAGCACTAAGTCGAGCGTGTGGGCGCCTCCGGCTCACACATCCGCCTGTTTAAGTGTGTCAATGTGGGAGAGAGAGAGAGAGCTGGTGGTGTGCTGCCGGGAACGTGTGAGTGTGAGTGTGTGTGTGTGTGTGCCTGTGTGTGCATGTGTATGCCTGTGAGTCTGTGTGTGTGTGTGTGTGTGTGTGTGGGTGCGAGCGCGCGCCGGGCTGCTGACGGGACCTGTCACTATCAGGCCCACACATCTCTGGCACAGGCTGTGTTGACACTCAGCCCGAGGGGGGAACGAGCCGGCAGAGGTTGAGGAGAGCAGAGGTTTCCCACGGCTGCTCCTCTCGGCCCCGGCCCTGCCTCTGCATTCCTGGGCTGCCAGCGCTCTCTAAATGTTTGGACAGCCTTGAACAAATAACACACCTTGAAAGGCACAAGCACAGGCTCTCTCTTTTTCCCTCTCTCACACTCCCCTCCCCTCCCCTCCCCTCCTCCCCTGCACCTCACCTCACCTCCTCCGCTCGCCTCTCTCGGTGCTCTCATCTCCACACACACACACACACACACACACACACACACACACACACACACACACACACACACACACACACACACACACACACACAGACATCCCCCCCTCCCCGCCCGCCCGCCCACCCGCCCACCCGCCCGCCCGCTGCCCACCTTCTAACCGCAGCTTCTGCCTCCTGCCTCCCTTCAACCCTGTCTGTCAAAAGTGCAGCTCAGCCTAGACGCAAGACCAACGCACGGGCGCACACGTACTCCAGGGCACACACCCACCAGGGCCACACGAGCATAAGTATGCTCAGGGGAGTAGGCACACACACACACACACACACAGTCAAGAGCAGGCAGGTTCACCTCTCTTCACACACACATACAGTATGTGCATGTGCAACGCAATTTGGGGAATGTACCGTATATATTCACAAGCACTCAGCAGTAAACACTGCATTCTGCTGAAACACAGACACAGGCAAATGAAAACCTGTTTGTGCATAAACACACACAGAGGCACACTCAAAAAAGTATTTCATCCATGCAAATACCAAAACTACATATACAAACACAGTAATGGATACAGGTAAACACAAAAAAAAAAGCATTTTGTGTCACCTTCATGTAAACATTGCATGATGAAAATGTAGACACATTTTCATTTATTTATTTTTCATAAGGTCCTATGCAGAGTGAAAACATACTCCTGCAGTTTGACACAGCTCTTGGACGTGGGAGGCGAGACCTCCACGATGTGAGATAAGGTCTTTCCACTTGTGTGGATCTGAAGAGTGGTTTGTTTACATAAAACCGTGCAGATTTATTTATGGTCTTTATCAAGCAGCTTTTGCTTTTCGTGAAAACAGAAAAAGGACAAACAAACTTACCTGGCTGTTCAAAAGATATATAAACATGGCTTAAGTCAGAGATTCCGTGGTTCCACGATTCCTCCTTAAAAATCTGAAACATCAACACGAAGAATATGCTGGATGAATAGTGGTCTTATTGTTTTACATTGAAAAAGGTCAGTTATGTAGTCAATATTTTAAGTGTTGAGGAGAATAAGCTACAGTTACAGCTACTGCCAAAGAGGTTTTACTACTACTGTTGACAATAGCACTTACTGTATGAAACATGCATAATCATTGTTCTTGGTCGTTTTTTTTTAATTGTTAACTGGTTTTCCTTGCATTAGTTTATGATGTTGTCTGAGGTCATACAATTAAAAAAATTAAAAATACATTTCAGAAAAAAATTATATCTAGGGCCATGGCATTTTAATAACGAACAGTGTTTTTTTAGAGTGCCATCTGAAATGTTGCTATCCAGCACATATTGCAACCAACCTACCTTTGCATTCAATAACCCAACATGCGTGAAAAACAACATTCTGATCTGCCTGCTCTGATGTGTCACGTTAAAAGGAGGGAGACGTGACAGCGCGTGCCTAAACGCGTGTCGCCTTTGTTACTTATGCACTCGGGAACCACGAAAGGGCGAACACTCTTGTCCACTGCAATTACCCTCACACAAAATGCAAACCTCTCCATGGAGTAAACGTAATTTACATGTTTGTTTCACAAAGTAAAACAGTAGCCCTAATCAAGTTTTCCCAGGTAGGGGTTGGCATTTAAACTGATGGTCTGTTGGGGTTTCTAACTGCCGCACGGGCTATTTGCCCGAGGTCTGGCTGTTGAGGCTGAACAAACGATAAATAGATCAACCCTGAGTAAGACAATTTATTACACATATTAACAAATAGCACCACTTTACAAAAGCGCATGTGTGTATACAATAATTATCCACTGTGGGTAGCCAACACAAACAGGCTTTTTTTCTCCTTGTTAGCTTATAAATAACTTGCCATGTTAAATACCCATCAGCGGAAACTATCAAGTAGAAACTTGTTCGGACTATCATAATTGCGACGTTGTGCCACAAGTCGTTCAGTAATCGTGCATTGCATGAAGACGCATAAACTATACACTTGCTTGATCATTGGTCAATGAGTAGGCCTGTAAAGCTTCCTACGTAGGCCTAATCTCTGTCTCACACCTCTACCACTTCCTGCAAGACTTCATATGCAAATATTCAACACGCGCTTACAATTTTTGGTAGTTTCGGTTTCCTCAGTAAATTACAGGTCTTCAGTAAAAAAACTGTTCTGAATTGAATTGCGGGGAATTCATTCTAATAAATAAATACTTGTAAATACCTCACACATTGTTTACGTCATTACCATCACCACCATAGTCATTATTATTGTTATTATCATTATTATTATTATTACAGTCTCACAATAAATACTCGCCCCCCCCCCCTTCTCTGACAGTCCCACCACCCACCCGCTCACACGCGCGCGTTGATGTCTGGCAGCAGCTGTGGAATTCTGGAGTTCCTTGCTCATAGTAAATCCCACGTAACATAACGCAGGACAAGTTACACTGCGGTCTTTTGGCAGCGTCGAGTAAAACGCGGCTCTGTTTTCATTGCGGGGAGGCCTCGGGGTGCATATTTCTGTAATTAGGCTTTTATGCTCAGCAGTTTTGCAGCTGTGATGACATTTGGGTGTCGCCCCCCTGTTTCTCACGGTCCCGCTGCCAACGCTGGACCAGCCGCTGGTCGTCAGCCAAGACTGAGGTCTATGTGTCAACCCCCGCGCCTTGTGTACACACTGAAAGACGGTGCTTTTTAAAAATATTTCTGGCAAGTGGAAGTTACCCGCAGTTCCATGTCAAGGTCAGCCTTCAAGCTCCCTGTTTTGGGCAGAAGAGTAGGTTAAAGTCTGAACGAGGTACTTGTAACAAAAGGATCCTTTCGCACACGCCATGATTTCCCACGACAATTTCGTAGAATTTGTAAAATTGTGAATATATAATATGCAGTGGTAACTGAATATTTATTTTAATCTGTATATATTTAATTTTCCTTGTGTGAACACCAGGAAGCACTTGGCTATTTGGTATGGCGTATCCAATAACTTCCTGATGTTTATGAACTTTGTTTTTATTATTAAATAATTAATTAAAGCCTTTTACAATTACATTCGATATACACATATGTAATCTAGAATCTAAAATGTTTGCCTGTATAGTTCTCTATCCCTCTCTCTCTCTCTCTCTCTCTGCTCTTTTCAAAATATGTGTATTTATGGCAAGGGCCAGTTTTCTGGGAAGACCAGCATGACAAAGGTAGTGTCTGACACAGGCTGTCCAGTCTGCACTGTGAGATTTACAGATAAGCCTTCCCCATTCACTGAGCTGTCTCATTAGGCCAGGGCAAGCCATTGCCTGACCACTCTTTTGTTATTCTTGAGTGGTGTTAAACACATGGACACAAAACTCAGTCATTTGCATTTTTTTGCTTGTTTGGTCCTCTATTTATTTTCTCTCTTTATTTTCAAGTGGGTGCATATGCTGGTGCTTTAGCGTTGAAGCACCAACAGCAGACCTATACATGTTTTGCAGTGGTCTGATTCATCTTTCACCTCCCCTTCCCACTGGAGGCTTTTTTTTGGGGGGGGGGGGGTGCAGATTTTTATCTGGCCAATCCCCAAGCTTAGCCTTGTCAGAGCAAGAGAGAGACGAAATACAGCCAGGGCAGTCTGCGACCCCAACACTTAGACCAGATAAGGGGCATTTTAAAAGCAATATGGAGCAAGGAGGAGGGTGGGTGAGGGGCTTGATAATGACAGGGTGTCCCACCCCACCCCTACCCCCAAGTCACATCGGCCCCCTGTCCATTAGCTCTCAGCTGTCCACCCGGAAACCCTGCTCCAGCTGCTGCCCATTACGCCAAGAATTTATCCTTGGGGTCGGATGCCAGGAGCGCCGTGGCACATTAATAATCCGGTGACCACCAGCCCGGGCCACTTGTGAGTTATTAACATTGCTCAGGAAGATCCTTCCCATGAACACCCCCTCCGCTGCCCCCACGGCTGCCCCTCTCGCCACCGCAGCAGCTGCCGGAACCCCATACTCATGGGGAGTCTCCGGGTGTGTGCCCCAGACTAGCACTGATAAGGCAGGGAAACTGCTCTGGTCCGGGGGCTAAGGAGTGTAACCCAAAACATGAAGGGTGGATGTCTCTCTCTCTCTCTTTCTCTTTCTCTTTTCTTCCCAGAGACTTCCCAGAGGTTCTCAGGGGATGGTGGCAGCGGGGACGTGTTCTCACAGTGACCTTCAAAGTTGCAGAGTTGTTGTTTTGAGTCGTAATTGCCGTTTTGACTGTAAATACCGCACATGAAACAGGCCCCAATTATGAGGTCCTGCCTGCATCCTTGCTGATGGCACAGGACTTTTTTTTGTTGTTCAAACAGCAGCACGGTAGTTCTGCGTTTAGAGCATTGAGAGGAACATGCTGATGTTTTGTTTTCAATGTTAGTGTTCATGTGTGTAGATAATTGGCGTGGTTATTTGAAGAAAACAGTAGAGGAGACCTTGTAAGGTACGCTAAACAATGTAAAAGAGTCTACAAAGCTCTGCCTACTTCGGGTCTTTAAGCAATCCTCCTGAACACAAACCAGCTATAGAACACCTGGGTAGGGTATGCTCTTTGGCCTAATGATATGACCTGACAATGAAATAATCCCATAGCCACTCAAAAGACTGTAAAGCCTCCAACTAATTGCACAGAATGAGTACGGAAATCAAAACGTTCAGTGGTAATTGGCTCCTTTTCTTTTATGCCTCTATAGATACCATTCAATTTGGAGATGAAGCCAAACAAAACCATGCTCTCCCACTGACCCAAAACTTTTCTCCTAATTACCACTACTGGGTAAAATACAGCAGTAAGCAGTGCACACCCTGATTGCTTTGCATCCCAACACACACTTACGCATGCATGCACACACACACACACACACACACACACGCACACACACACACACACACACACACACGCACACACACACACATACACACACACACACACACACACGCACACACACACACATACACACACACACACACACACACACGCACACACACACACACACACACACACCTACCCACACACACACACACACACACACACTTATACTATATAGGAATCTGAATGAGGTTGTTTTTCATAGAATGAAGGCATTTCACAGAATGAAGCATCAAGGATTTTGAGCATTAGTATTTACTGAGGAAAAGGAATTTTCCTTTAGAAATGTCTACAATGTTGAAAGTAAATTGAATGTTATGTCATGCAAAGCCATATCACAAATAAGAGTCTAGTATGTTTTCTTTGAAAAACCAGCATGTTCAGTTATGCAGCCCATCTCATCTGTTGCTCATGAATCCTTCCAGAGCTCCTCCAGTACATAGGGGCAGTGTTCTAAGCAGTCTTGACCTTTCAGAGGCCATGAGTGTGCTGCTGATCCCTCATTACATCCTGGGATATGCCTGTAACTCTGTGGAGGATTTTTTCCGTGGGCTGGGATGCTGACCCCCTCCAAGGATATGTCAGCGCACTGGGTGACCTTGTACTCTCACTCGTGTGATTTAAATGGTCGACACATGCCTGCCTGACGACAGCCACACAGACACACAGCCACGTTCCCGGGCCGGCGGCAGATGCAGACTGAGATCTTCTCACAGCTCAGGTTTGGCAGCCGCCTCCCGCAGACGTGCCTCTGGGGCGATGCAGACGACACGGAGACGGGATTGAGTGAGATGCACAGCAGACTAAACTGTAATTCATGCTGTATGTATTTATACTCTTGCCAGACGCCTTTTATGACTGCAATGTAAGATAATTAACTTGTAAGTATCCTTCAAGACATTTTGATGTGGCAGATGCTGCAGGTATTATGAAACCGCGTCAGCTTTCTGGAAATAAACACAGGGAAATATATACCATATCTGTGTTGCTTTGAGAAGAGTTTACTTTAGTAAACTTAGTGACTTAAGTACTTATTTTAAAAGCCATCTACACCAGAGTGTGGGATACACAAGGTGCTTGTCTTTATTTTGATTGATTTGATTTATGAGCCATATCTTCTTTCACTTTTGTTGAAATGGAATTTCATAGGGCTGCAGTCTGTAACATAGATAAAGTAAATGGACGAAGAACATGCAACATCCTTCATTTTGAGGAATAAGTGCTTCGTGAGAATATGGCTGATGTCACAATATTTGATGATGGTGCAAGAAATGTAGTGGTCATACCTCAAACATGGTCAAAGTCTTTCACAAGAAAGACATTTTAAACCCATAACTGCCAACTGAGGTTGGAGTGAAACTCAGAACCCCAAGTGGCATCAAACTAAAAGTGAAAACCCTTGCCTCCATTTTCACATTTGTATCAAACCATGAGAACTACTTAATGATTGAACGCTACACCAAATTACAAAAACACATATATGCTAAGTGCTAATTGTGTAGCCCTGGTTCTAAATTTTTTTATAATGTAATTTGTCTCTTCAATTTTGTCAAAGTATACTAAAATTGTCAGCGTACTCTCTTATAAGTAGTCTCTTGGGGCATTATGGAGATAGAGGAGCTAAAAATGACCCCAAACAAATCATCAGCACGTTGACAGAAGAATTCATGAAAATCAACAATACAATTACAAATAACCTGTAATAGAGTGCCTTGTGTAATAGAGTTTCAGACATGTTTTTCCAAATCTGTGTTATTTGCAGTCCAGAATTGTAAAGTCATTTTTAAATTATATTGAAATAAATAATTAAAAAAAATACCTTCAACCATATTATAAATAAATGTCTTAGGAACTAACTGTGCTAAGTAAATGTGCTAAGCTATTAACAGTAGTGCACAGTTTGCATTAATGGCAGTGTTTAGTATAAAATTGTCACAGAGACAGACAGACAGACAGACAGACACACACACACACCCAGAAACAAACACACACACACACATGCACGCATGCACACACGCACACACACACACAGCACACATACACACACACATACACACACACAGCACACGTGCGTGAAGGAGAACAACCCTCTGCTCGAGCAGCACAGTTGAGAGGCATTGGTAGGCAGGCAAGTGGATCAAATGTGCTGGTGTGCGGAGGAGGCCGAGGGGCCCGAGTGAATGTGGCTCTGTGAGCCGCTTCAGGGGCCACGCATGGCTCCTTTCACCCGCGGCCCAATCGCCACTAATCTCTGACCCCATCAATAAGATGCATTCAGACTCCATCAAACAGTGGAGATGCTGTGCAGGCGGGCCAGGAACTGTTGGGGGAGAACGATGGGAAACACTCCCTTAATTGTCCCCGACTCCCTTTTTAAAGAATATTAAGCTGCATTAGTTGTCTGTGAGCCTTTCTCTTTTTTTTCTCCTCTTTGCGCCCCAGCCTTTTTCATTTGGAGAGGGCTACAGCGGCCCACTCAGCCAACAGGCCATTAAACGTGAAAGGTCTTTGTGGGGAGGACAGAGCACAGACGAGGCGAGGATCAGGGCCGTAAGGAGAGCCCTGTGAAAGATCGCCGCTGCCTCTGGTTTGCATCAGCCCCGGCAACAGCCAAAGGCCCACACTAGGGATCCCATATCTATTATGAGCCATATCTCTGGCGGTGTGCCTCTCCCCCCCACACACACACACAGACACACACACACACACACACACACACTCCTGCCCGAGCACAGCCTGTGCCAGAGGCATGCTGGGACTCATTCCCAGTGAGGACAAGCAGACAGACGCCGGAGCGGCTAATTAGGCTCAGGATGTTTTCCTTACGCCAGTGATATCATAATTTTGAAAAGGTGAATCCTCCCAGCCTCCCATATGCACAGATATGCATGCACACACACACACAGACACAGATACACACATACACACACACAGACACACACACACACAGACACACACACTTATAGATTCCCTCACACACACACACACACACACACACACACACACACACACACACACACACACACACACACACACACACACACACACACACACACAGACACACTCTCACACACAGACACAAACACAGACACAGACACAGACACAGACACAGACACAGACACAGACACAGACACACACACAGACACACACACACAGACACAGACACACAATTATAGATTCTCTCACACACACACACAGACACACTCTCACACACCCACACACACTTCACGCTTTCCTCTCTAATTCATTTCATAAGTAGGGGCCAACAGGGCAGCATTGCGGGAGGATAATGATAAAACCTGGATAGGACACTGAGCCGTGAGACACCCGGGCGGGAGTGATGGGAGCCATCCTATAAAAAATCTTTAGTTTCATCTGTCTTACCCAAGAATGTTGTGAACTGCGTTGACAGCTAATTGTTGTCAGATGCTTGATCCTCAGGAAAAGGAGAGAGAGGTGAATGAAAGCTCCTTCGGCTGGTTTATAGCTGACTGGTGGGGCAGGAGATTAGGGAATGTCTAAAGCCGCACAGCCTCCCCTGGATAATGTTTCACTGATAAAACGTCTCCCAGAGGACCAGAAGACGAGCAGAAGAACAAGATCGAAAATGGAAAAAGAGAGACCGATGAAAAAAGACACTTTTTTTACGGTCGTGCGATTACTGCGAGTTAAAACTTTGTTTCCTTTTTATAATTTATTATTTAATCTATGATCTTTAATTAAGTCTAACTTAAGGAGTCAACCTTTCCTATTTAAAGTTGTGGATGAGTCTTAGTGGTTGTGCTTTGGACATGACAACAAGTGGCAATTCTTATGTTTCAGTAAAAACATGGTTTTTAATGGAATTGAAAAAACTTTGATTGATGTGGATTGATGTGGAATGTAAGCTTGATGAAACGTGTATGCCGCAAGCAAACACATTTAAATTTGAGTTACTGATTATAGTGTAAAAATACACCATTTAAAAAACATTTGGTATCCAGCACATCTTAACCAAAGGGAGTTGTAACTAGACACTGTTTTAAGGAGGGAGTTTTTTTTAACAAACCATGAACCAGTCAATAATGGCCCACTCCTGGTCAAAAGCCATTGCGCCATTTATTCTGTGTCCAAGCTTGAATCAGCCTTGTGTCATCATGGCATAGAATAGCCTCACAATGCCCCCTCAAGACCTTAAACATGGCATATGTTCTTTAGAACGTGAGGTCCATTAATCAACCACCATTAGGCACTAAATAGGCTGATTCAGAAGGGGAGAGCGAATAAGGAGTTGATCTTCGAGCCCCCCTGCCCACGGCTGCGTAACACAGCAGATCACGCGGGCCAGCAGTGGAGGAATTCATCACCTTGTCATCCTTTAATAGCCACCAACGCACCAGAGAAGGGGAGAGGAACAGGGATGCTCAGATCCCTGAGGGAGGTAGGGAGAGAGGGAGAGAGGGGGGGTGGGGGATGAGTGAGGCAGAGGGCGGATGAGTGACTATGGTGCGATGGGGTGGGGCACTTTTTTTTTTTCTTCTTCTTCTTCTTCTTCTCCTTCTTTTCTGTGGCAACACAAAGCCGTTGCTGTGCAATCAGCTCGGTGGAAAATCGGGGCTCTGTGCCGCACACAAAGCAGCACAAAGGCAGGGGGCTGGTGGCTCGGCCGGGAGCGCAGTGACACAGCTGTGGCCGGGGCCTACACAGGCCCGCTCAATATGGGCCCACCTCACATCTGTAGCGGCTCGGACGCAGCTTCCGCCAGGCTGCCGCACAAAGAGGGCCCTCAGCGAATCCTTTGTTGCCACTTCCAAGGGCCCCTTTTTTTAGCCGAAATCTTAAATATTTCATTAGGCCTCATTCGCCTGCGCCTATTCTTTCTGGCTATTATAAAGAGGGAGGCTCGAATCACCCCTAAAACCCAAACTCCCCCCCCCTATCCACCCCCACCCAAAACCCCTCCACATTAAACTGAAGGCTGAAGTCAACAAAAGATCTCCCCAAAATCTGTTTGAGTTCTTGCGCACTCCTGTTGCTCCACAAACACAGAGATGTTTACGGTGAAATTCAGAGGAATAAGAGGCTAGGACAAAACTTACTCTTTCATTGTGCTCCCCGCTGGCATTTTCCACCAGGCTCTGAAAAGAGTTCCTGAACACCAGGGCATCAGTGAAAGCTAAATTTACTTAACACCCAGAGATCAGAGTAGATTAGAAAGTTTTATACTTTTTTTAGATCAGTAACTGCATTCTTAATCAGACACCATATAACAGGATCTTCCTTTACATATTGTGTGTTTATTTCTAGATCACTTGTCCAGAGCACTTGTCGCTAGTCCACTTGTTGCTCCCTCTCATCTATTACACATCAGTATGAAAATCATTTTTTGGGGGAAAAGGGTCAAGAGAAAATTGCCACAGTGACTATGTTGATGTGTAACTCTAAAGAACAGACAAATAAAGGTTTGCCACCAATTCTTTAAGTAATGAAATTCCATTAGTGTGCTGAAGAATTTACATATTTAAGATATTCATTGAAGACCATTCATTCTTTTGTAAAATGTATTTTCTTTTTTGTCACCTCACAAATATGTTTTATGTGTATCACAAAGATTGAATCAACAATGTAAATAAATGTGGATGGCAGAATGGAAATATTTCTGGCCATTCCTGAAATGACTATAACAGCTATAACATTTAGTTGGTATAGTTTCCAACTTACTTTCTATTATTGACCTCATGGAGAACAGGAGAGGAGACACACAAATTGTGAATAATCAAACACGAATAAAAAACAACTGAACAAATATCATCATGGATTATCACAACCAAAATGTTATAAAGAGGCTTGTCTTGGAATGAGGTGTCCCGAAAACCATGTGTAAGGACCAATCAATGTCCCATTTCTTCTGTAATTTGAATGTCTATCATTTACAAGCTGATCTTATGGAGAACATATATATGAGGTGTTATCAACTCGAAGATCATCGCCACATTGTTGACCCTCACACATATTACTCAAGCAGAGAATGATGAACCACTCCCATACAAATATTAAACACTTGTTAATAACTTTTCCTTCTATGCCGCAAGGCTGTCAGGATGGCTAAAGAGGTCTGAAAAGGATTTGCCTTTATGTGCGGGGTTTAAACTGTCGTGCACCGATTCGGCCACTGACAATGAAAAGCCATTGTTAAAAAAAAGAGAGAGTGAGATGGGGTGAAGGGGTGGTGGGAGGTAACGGGGTGGTGTGTGTGTGGGTGTGTGTGGGAGGGGGTTCCTTGATTTATCCAGCACTTTAAGAGGTCCTAATGAATAATTCAATGTTATCATTCAGCGGCGCACACTCGATTATCATGTTTTTATTCTTATTCACACGTGAGGGACCCCGCCGGCTAGGGGGGCGGCATGCAGGGGCACCTAGGGGGAAGTAATGTGAGCGGAGGGGACAAAACAGGAGAGGCCGTGGCGCAGCACTCTGCTGTCAGCTTGATAAATATAATGTGTCACCAATTAAAAACTCATTGCCACTCTCTAATTCAGCCTGCGCCTTGTTAACCGTGGCCTGGCAGGGAGGCGAAAGGGGGCAGCCGTGGCCCTCTGCTACCAGCACCAGACCATAATAGGAGGGCCTGTTTTTCCCATCCTTTAAAAACCTCGTCCCTTCCCTTTGGGATGTAAATAAGACATTCATTCGGCGGCACTTTTTTTTTTTCTCTCTGCGGTGGAAAAAAAATGACCATCAACGTCTTTGATTTGATCTTTTTTTTTTTTTGCTCCTTTCTTTCTTTCTCCGGAAAACAAAGAATTCAATAGTTTCAGATTTTTATTCACAAAAAAACTCTCTTTTCTGTTCCTTTCTCCCCGGGCATTCTCATGTTAATGCTGTTGACACAACTTTGTGCAATGTGGGTATACAACGCATATGAACCCTAGCAGGAGTCCATTACCGAGATGCCATTTAGCAAGCTGTTTCTGTGAGAAAGTCAAATGTTTGAGAGGCTTTTTTTTGTGAGAACGGGGAATCTGAGTTTCAGGAGGACACAGCGGGAGGCCTTTTTGATAGTTTCACTGAAAATAAAGGCCTCTAAGCTTTTTTGTGTGATGTTTGCTGAGTGAAGTCGAAAGTGTCGAGATGCAGAAGAATGCAGGTTATTCTTGAGCCATGTGTAATGCCCTTTCTTCCGTGACTTCCGTTACGCTCTCCCACTTGTTCTCCCTTTTGCTAAATGTCCATTTAGCCTCTTTCTCTGTTTGTTTTCTGTCATTGATCGGGGCTCGATCATTGTTTTCGCTCAAAAGGGGATAAAACTATGTCTTTCAAACATCATGTCAAGGTTGAAACTACCACGGAATGTGTCGTTTTCTTGCAGAATGAATATGGCCACAGAAAATCTGAATGATTTCTGTGTCCTATACCACTGACAACAACATAACCATGAGGGACGGTCGGCAGGACCAAGTGATATTGCGTGCAAACATGATTGGGTTCTACCCAGCTGGTTAATTGCCAGCCTTTCTCATCACTGAGCACTTCCCGTGCCCCTAATTGCAATGAAAGCAGCCCCTCTAATGAGCACGGCACACATCGGCTCACTTTAAACAAAAGTGTCGGGTCTGGGTGATGCGCGACTGTTTCTCACATCTCCTCAAAGGAAGTGGCCCCCTGGCACCCAGCAGCAGCGGCTGCAGGGGCAGCGCTCTGGTCGGGGCCAGCTGTGTTTGTCCCAGCGCAGGAGGGCAGATCAGTGGAGTGCCGGCCTCTTGTCCCCCCCCCCCACACCCCACACCATCGTCCCCTCGCCCAGCATAATGCCCCGTCTGTGTCTGTGTCCATGTCCGTCCACTGTCCCCGTCCCCATTGGCACAGTGGCGGCGGAATGTGAAACATTTTGTGTGTGTGTATATGAAGAAGAAAAAAAAAGAAGAGGAGTCCTGAACGACGAGTGTTTCCAAGCTGTTTTGAAGCCTATAAAAGCCCGGAGGGGGGGGCAGAAGTGCTTGTGAGGAGCAGGGCTGAATTAGCAGGGGAGCCCCTCTCCAGACCCCCCGGCCCGCTCAAAGAGCCAGGCTCATTACCACACTGTCACACGGGCCCACTGCCACGATTTGGCACAGCCTCGTGCACTTAATTGAATTAGACATACCCGCTTGTTTAGGCATTGTGCGCTCGCATGAGAATCCCGAAGCCTCCCTTTTTATCTACGACACACACACAAAAAAAAAAAACAGAGAAAAAAATAACGAGAGGCCCGGGCAACACTTGTTGAGAGATCTGAGAGTTCCGACCCGCGGGGAAGAAGCGGCAGACGGAGAGAGAGAGAGAGAGAGAAAGAGAGAGAGAGGGAGAGAGAGAGAGAGAGAGAGAGGGAGCGAGAAGGAGGAGTGTGGGTCTGGCCAGGATGGAAACCAAGATGGCACTGCGGGTGAGATGTGCAGAGGTACTGGAGGGTTGCCCTAGGTGGAATGGCGTGAGAGAGTTTTCGTGAGCCTCTGCCATCTTAACGCGAGGAACAGCGTTATGATACGATCTGACCCACAGATTAGGCCTATCCACAGGGCTGCCCCTCTGCTAATCCCCTACATTTTTAGAAGGCCCATCTGCTTTCCTCATTTCTCGTCATGAGTCGGCTTGTTCAGATGAAATAAGATAAAGCTAAACTCTCAAAAAAGACGCATGTATTCCACTTTATAGAGGATTTGTGGGATACATGAAATGAAAACTCCTTAAACATTTGCAAATATTTCAGATATGTGAGAATTTGCTAAACATTTACAAATCTAAGAACATCCCCCTGTCGTATTTAAGCGTGTGTATGTGAGTAAGCGTGCAAACACGTGTGTAGTGTTTAAGCATGTGTGCACGCGCGTGCGTGTGTGAGTGTGTGCGTGTGTGTGTGTGTGTGTGTGCAGAGCACGCGTCCATGCGTGCATGCCTCCTCTTTACCAAATGTGATGTGGCACTTATTGCCGAAGGCTGCAAAACCGGCTTGGCCTCCGCTGACTCCAGCCTTCTGTCTGCCATACCGACAGCCTCTTAAGCTAACTTTAAAGTCAACAGCCGGAGCACGGTCCCGGGATTTGCTGGAGTTCTTCTTAAAAATCAAGAGGGGAGAAAGAGGGAGAAAAAAAGAGAAAGAAAACTGTCTAATGTGATTGCCCTCTCCATTTATCCAACGGGGGTTTAAAGAGCGCTAAGAGGGGACGCCTCTGTGCTGCCTCTACATAATGTCACCTCGCTAACCCCGGGGGTTAGCCAGAGATTGACACCGTAACCCGGGGCCCTGATCCGCCTCCACTGCCTATAGAGGTGCACCCAGCTGTCAGTAATGTGCCCCAAACTTTATTCATTTAGAGATCAGTGAATGTGAAAGGATAATCTCTGAATAATTGGGACCTGTGGACTCGTGAGGAATCTTATTCCTCCGTGAGCTGTCTTTCTATCTCTCTCTTTATTTTTTTGAAGGGGGGAGACCCTTACCTTTACTAAGCAAGCAGATGGGCTTTATATTTTTTTGGAGATGATCATAGAGGGTTAGTTGTTTTGTTCTTTTCTTAATTCACGAGAGAGAGAGAGAGAGAGAGAGAGAGTGATGACACTGGCTGAGGCTGCCTGTCAATCAGACCAAGAGGGAGTGATCTCACCCTTATTGAATCCTCCATGGTCACCAGTGCCCTGTTGAACGCAACAAGTATGCAGTGTGTGGGGACACCAGGCAAACAGACAAACAGCCATATTGCCTCTTTCTTTCTTTCTTTCTCTCACTCCTTCACATTCTTTCACCCAAATAAATGCAGACGCTATTAAAGAGTGCGTGCTTGGCATTCTTTTAGATTATTTCGGGGGGTCCTCAGACAATCCATTGGAATTTTTCTCACCACGGATATTGTAATAGAACTTAAAGGACAAAAGGGTACGTTTACAAATGGGTTGAAAGGGGGATAATATCTTTTATACAATGTTGAAAATATTCAGGCATTCATCAAATAGGGCCTACTGCAGGAAAGTTATTTTTATTGTTTTGTTTTTAAACACGACAACACCATTAAAAATGGGACGATCTGTTACAGTGTTTATCACATTGCACAGTGACCCGGGGATTGTCCATCATAGATGTCTCAAAAAGTCTTTCTTGCCATTCAGGATCACCCGTCGCCAACAATGATGCTTTCATATGCAACTGAGGTATGGGAGTGATCACAATGAAGTGACATGAAAGCCTGGATACAGTCTATTGCTTTGGGACAACACCTCAGATACGATTTTTCCCTGGGTGCGGAGAGGGCCCCCTTTACTTCATAACATTTCATTGACTTCACATAAACATGTACTTTGCATGTGAAGAGCGACCTCTCCATCACCCCCGGGGACACAATGCCACTGCGAGAGGGTACGAGGGCACAGCGCGATGAGTGGCAACAGTGGCATCCGTGGCACCGCTGTGCGCTACATGCCACCTCCCCGACGCCCGTGGAGGATTTCCTCGCTCGGGGCTCAGTCTCCCTGGGAGGGCAGATGGGGGCAACAAAGCCGTATGAAAATGAGCCTCGCTGGTGCCGCGGTGAGCGTAATCAGTCATCACACTGTCAAATTAGCATGCGCCTCCTCCTCCTCCTCCTCCTCCGCCTCCCTCTGCTCCTTCGCTCCCGAGGAGCTGCTCGCTGTACACAGATGGGCCCTCAGATGTGGGTCCGGAGGGCCCCAGCAATAGGAAGATCCTGCTTGGAGGCTCCAAAAACGCTCCGCAGGTCACCTCTGGACCGAGGCCAACCTGAGGCGCTGCGCTCTGCTGGTACATCGGGCTTTGTTGCCAACATAAAGGTTGGCTCTCTGGTGGAGGCTTGTGGTGAGATTGTGAGGTGGGGAAGAGTGGGGACAGTTAGACGGCCTAACAGCGGAGATGGTTTTTTTTTTTTTTTTTTTTGCGGGGAGGCCCAGGTTACAGAGTTCATTACTGTCATTATCTAAATGAGGCCCATCACATTCATAACTCGTTATGACCCCAGTCAAACCCCGAGCTCACAATGTGTGGGGCCGACTTAATACATTCAAACAACGGCCTCCAACCACAAAAAAACACTGATGATAAATGAGCATGGTAATCCCTCATTACGGGCTTTTGATCTGGTTGTGTACGGCTGTGTTGGGCCCATTATGTCTTCTGTCCTGATTTAATTAAGGAGAGGCATCATGGCTGCCTCAAAGGCTACTGTGGGCTTCAGAAAGTGATGGAACGTTTTTTCTCACATTGCTCAGTCTCTAGTTAACACTTTTTGTGGAATTTGGGTGAAACAGTCATAGATCTTAAGCATTCAACTATCCAAACAAATAAAGCTGGGTTCCCCTTTTTGTATCCTACAGACTTTAGTGCATAACTCAACTTAGAAAACAAACTGCATTAAGATGCAAGTTTATGGCTTTTTAAATTAAACTTAGATGACACCATAGAATGGAATGAATGCATTTTTTTTGCATTTTCTCATGCCATTCACAGGTGATTAAGCTATAGACCAGTTTCCTGAGGGCTGCTTTCGTCTACCCTGAAGCCATTAGTCATTACAGCATTTCTCAGTTCAGATCATCAGTTCAAATCAAGCGTAAGATCATGTGGATGTGATAGCATCTTGAGTAACGGACGCCCAGAGAGAGGGATCACATCTCATCACAGCTACTATGTTTTTACGTGGGTAAAGTAGAGATAAACTAATGAAATGAGGCCTTGCGTATCTGCCACCCTGAGAGGGGAAATGGCAAGATCCTCTGGTCCTGAGCCATCCCTGTCCTGAAGTTAAGTCAATAGTACACTACAGGCGTGGCCCTCGATGACTGACCTCAGGCCTGCGCACAGGACCAATCCTGCTTGTCTGAAACATAATATTAATTATTGCAATAACAGGAGGCAGGAGCGCGCGCGACCCAAGACAAACAGACACGCCGCCTGCCGGACTTGGACAAATCTCCAGCAGCGGAGTCAAGCAAAATATTTTCTCTGCCCAATCGCGAGGGCACATTGCTTCCTGTCCTGGTGAAGGCATCAGTCGGGTGGCTCGACTGACCGCCTGTTTTCCGCCCAGCAGCTTCCTGCCCTCGTGTCCGAACATTTCAAAAACACTCACACACACAGAGGACAAAACATATAATCTCCATACATATACACACACACAGAGGAGAAAACATCCTCACATGTCAACACACTCGCACACACCCACACACACATACACACAGAGTTCCCAAGTCCTCTCCGTTGGCCTGGCAGAAAAGGCTGGCCTTTGGAAAAAAAACGTGAGAGAATGGCCCACGTAGCAGTAATTGAATCCGGCGCTGTGAGGCAGGGTGGAATGCCTCCCAGCCTCCCTTCTGCCCAGCTGGCATCTCATCTGCACCACAGACAAACGATAAAAACAGATCACAATTTATGGTTGGAGGCTCCAGCACAAACAAGCAGGCCAGACAGCCACGCAGTGATAAATAGCATTATGTCCTTTCCTCTGCCACACACATTTAGGCTTGATGATTGGTGTTCCTGCACATATTTTTAGATGTTACCAAATATGGGTTTTGGTAAATTGATATTGGAAAAGGTTTTTATCACATTTCTTATGTTTAAAATTAAATTAAAATATTTTAACAAAATAAAGAATAAAACATTTCAACTCATTTTACATATCACATTTACACCAATACAATTCTTTACAATGTATTAATTATCGTATACTCATTATGTAATTTGCATTAATTATCATAGTGTTATTAACCCTGAAAGGAAATTAAAGTTATATTTTCAAATGGCACATTTACTAGTAGTAGCATTTGTTCTCTTCCACTTGTCCTATTCAGACATCTAGTTAGACTGAGAGATCTTGGACAGGCTGCTCAAGTGCCCAGATATTATAAATCAATGATGGTTTGTAATTCTGTTCATTTAAACAAAAGGGAAACGAATAAAAAGTCATTAAAATGACATGTGAATTGGCAAACAAACTGTTTAATTTGTGTCTGCAGTGTGAAGGGGGCTCTCAGTTTGTGAGCCCGGGGCAGCCGAAATTTACATCTGATTGGAGTTTAATGGGCCGTGTCGGGCTGACCGCCTGGTCACCATGGTGACCAAGCTTTTCTCAAGATTTTCAACAGACCAAAATGTTCTTTTTTTTGTTCATTTGAAATGTGTCATGTGAGCCAAAAGGGGTTGGAGCTTGTATGTATCAATTTGTTTCTGTTCGGGGCCAGCAATAGCCCCGCAATGAATATATGGGCTATTGAGTCCCAGCACACAATGGCCCCAGCTGATGCGGTTGCCACAGAGAAACGCCCACACAATGGCCTGGAATGATGACATATGGTCCAAACCTGCCCCCCAATAGAAGCCACTGCATTGCCTGACAAAACCTCCTCGCTGGCCATTTATCTGTGCCTACTCATTTCATGGTAAAATAAACTTTTTATAAAGTTTCCACAGCCAATGCATAGAGTAAAAGAGAGCTGAGAAAGCCACCATGTAAAGTGGGGGAATTCATCATTAAGTGCTTAACAATGGCCTCTTTACCACCTGTTCCTACATTAGTATGGACATTACTAACTGGTTTCCCTTTGAAACAGACACAAAAACTGTTTTCGAAGTAGCCCAAAAGCAATTCACAAAAACACTTATAGCACATAGACTAAGGCTAGACTAAAATATCTAAAATATCTAAATTATCTAAAATCATATGTATTTCTATCACTGTAATTATGCAGGGATGTAAAATGCAAAATCTTGAATGTACAATGTTATTGAAATGTGTCTGTACTCTAGATACCTTCCAAAAAATTCAAAACCTCAAAATTAAAAAAAGTAAAAATAAAATCTAAACACAGAACATCAAATAAGCACTGTGTGAGACCGTCTCATGCAAAATAAATTTTTACACGCAGCTGCGAGAAAACGAATTCCTGCGGCTTGCCTTCGATTTCCCCACGTCTCTCCCGGTATGAGTAGACATGGAAAACTTGCCAGGCTTGTGGATCAACTGCAAGAGTGTTCCGCAACTTCTCCAAGGAATGGTAGGACAATTGCTCATGGATGGTTTATCAGGCCTACACCAAGCTCCCGAATTCTTAAGATGCTCTGAGGGAGAAACATTTACCCCCTCGGAGTCTGTCAAGAAACCCTACCCCAGACTGGTCTGGTGGAGAGAAAGAGAGAGAGAGAGAGAGAGAGAGAGAGAGAGAGAGAGAGAGAGAGATCCCTAACAAGGAGCGCCGTGTTTTTTCCCCCTTATTTATAACAGCTACTGTCAAATCTGGAATTAGATATGTCTAACGGTTTAGTGTTGATCCCAGGTCTTTGCTGGGTTGCTTCCAGCACACGGCCGAGTCCACTTGTAATGTTTGATGTGCTCTCCTGTCATTAAGTAAGCATTTGAATATATGGAGTTCTGGGCATCTGAATGAGAAAATAAATCACATGTTTTTATCTTTTCCTGTTTGCCAGCCAGCATTTATCTCTTCCTGCTATTTCTGCCACAAGAACTTTCAGTTCCTTCTCTAACTTGTCTAACTTGTAAACTGACTTCTCATAGATTTGAGTCTAAATAAAACAATTTTTAAATCTGCAAATAATCAGTCATAAATTGGTAAATAATCAATAATTATTGTCACACACATTTGAAGTACTTTCTGGTAAAACAAATACTCACAAAATAATTGCAAATTACAAAAACAAAATGTAGGTTATGAAAAGTTAAAAAAGAAACCGAATAAATACATACAAAGAAGGAAATGCGATTTCTTAAAGGTTACATGAAAGTAAAAAAGTTTCTTGCATGAAAGTAAAACCATCAAGTGAAATCGGATAAATCTAAGCATTGCAGTCCTTGATAAAATGACATTTCCCAATCTGAACACATTAAACCATAGCGAGGAGAACACTTTAAGTCAAAACAAGAGAATAAACATGAATAGAGGCCCCATTTAATGGACACAAAGGAACCAGAAAGAAAGCTTCCCTCCACTATTTAGTGACCAGCTAATTAGATTGGGAGAGTTAAGCTGTGTTTGAATAAGACATTTCTTGTGCTGTCTCCTTGGATTACTCACGCAGGAAAAATTAGATGATGTCATCGCAGACTTTGTCTTGTCGGAGGGGGGGGGGGGTAATTCTGAAATCCCCTTTTTTTAGATAACTCACAATAAGCAACTGCAGTGGATGGTTTCTGTACAATGGCTACCCACATGGAAAAGGCATGTAAAAAACATATAGGAATTGCACTTGACATGCACAGTATCTGCATGATAAATCTGGGCTAAAGAGCTCACATATACATTTCATGCTAAAATGGCATCTTGACCTTCAACATGCAAAGTAGGTCATATACAGAATTTTCTTTCTATGTTACTGTATTTGAAAGGGGACTTACTTATGTGTTTATACACTGTAATTATATATACTACATAAAAATTAACAAATATGGATTTTACAGACTTTTTCCATATGGGTAGTACCTCATCATGACTGACCTATGTCCAATTTAAAATCCTTCCCTCCTCGTTGGCTGGCAGACTTTATTGTGTCTTTTGTAATGACAGATTTAGCTTATCAAAACAAATCCCACTTTATGCTGAAGAGACACTTGAACATAGCTCTGCAGCCATCAAAGTTAGAGAACAATATGGGGGAAAATGTAATGATGCCCATGCAAAAAGCAGGAAGTGTGTTCAAATTTGCCATGAAATGTTTGGAGGTAAGAAGGTCCTGTTGGTGACAGGAATGGTTAAGACTGCTGGGTCAAACTGATGCAGTGAGAGTGCTGGTGAAACAGGAGGACAGCCAATTAAGGATAACTGGAATGGTGTCGTACTGGGAAGTGACCCTGCATTTTTGTGCGCTGACAAGGGCACACACACATACACGCGCATACTTTTAGCCACCCACATCCACATCCACGAAGGCACCTTATAAAAATGACTACACGTGCAGGCTGAAATAAAAACAAACATACACACACACACACACACACACACACACACACACACACACACACACACACACACACACACTCTCTCTCTCTCTCTCTCTCTCTCTCTCTCACACACTCTCTCTCTCTCTCTCTCACACACGCACACACACACACACACACACTCTCTCTCTCTCTCTCTCTCTCACACACACACACACACACGCACACACACAAATGTTTATCCTCATACCTATACACAGCAAAACAACCTTGCTACATAAACATAAACACACACACACACTCCGCCCATACCTACACACCAAAACATAGACCCCCCTCAGACTCCCACACACAACAGTACACAAGCATTCACGTGCGCAGGGCTTTGTTTTTCCCTTCCCTTTTGGGGAAAAAAAGAAAAAAGAAGCAACTGTGTCTGTAAAAAAAATATCTTGGTGTTTGGGTCCGCACTGGGACTTCTGAGAAAGCCCAGGGAGGAGAATTCCTCTGGCTGCTCCTTATTCCCTGGAGGTGACAAAGCCTCTTTAAATATGGCTTGTTAACCCCCTGTCACCCCCCCTTCAGCCATCAGCCCTGCTGTCCACTGCTTGGTCGCCTCCATTGATGGGCTGAAGAAAGGCCCAGACCTGTGCTCGTCCTGCTAGTGTGCTATGGACAGTGGTGAGGAGGGTCATGCACCCCCAGGTGACCCGGGACCCCCTGGTGCAACACCCTGCTGAGCACGGACAGCAGCGCCCCGGAAACACACCGGTGACAACGACCTCCTGTATAGCCGGCCGATGTATAGATTTGTCATAAAGTGTCAGGGTTACTGACAAGCTGTCAAACACACTGACAAAGGTGCTCGACTTCCGCTGTCTTTATCTGTCGGGCATGATCTTTCACACTTTCTCTTTCTAGCACTTGCATAGACTATCTTTCACATCTCTTTCTTTTTGTCTTTTAAACACACACACTCACACAAACACACACACACACACACACACACTAATTGTATGCACTCACCTACACACTGCTTCTTTAGAATAATTGAACCCTTTTGATTGCACTAAAAATATCCCCTATACAGGAAGTACGACATTCCAGACTGATAGCCCAGCACTACAAAGCGGCGCGAACAATAAACGTTCCACCATCGGAATCATCTGAGACAATATGGGAAGAGTGAGGCATCAGAGGCCTGTTTTTTCCCAGGCGGACTGTTGTGTCTAGGGCTGGAGGGCCTGACCGCTGGAGGTCTGGCCGTGGCAAGCGGCCACATCAAAAGAATGGGATGTTGGACATGATAAACAGATACTGGCTTCGTTGACCGCCGAGAGACAACAGGAGCGTGGATGTCAATGGACGGAAGGTGCGGATCAGCCAAGGAGAGCGCGGTCAGCCAGCGAGCTCTCTGGGTGCATCACAGCGCATTGTTGTACCTCCAAGACGGCGGTCGGGAGGAAACAATATGTCACTCCAACAATGGACCCCCCCGCAACCCCCCCGCCCCAACCCCAGATAGCGGCCCTCTGTGAGTTATATTTAAGCTGGATGCTGATGGAGGATGAGATGACTTCCCATAGCAGGAGGGACACCAGGAGTTTTTAGAGAGAGCTTCCACTGGGAACAGCACTGTGCCTGAGAATACACACATGGAAGTGCCTGCAGGAGTGGAGGGAGCTGGGTGGAGGGAGCCGGGTGGAGGCAGCGAGCGGGGAGATGGGAGTTGGGCACCAAGTTAACCATTGTTTCCAGCCAGCACTGGGGTTGTTGCCATGGTTGAATAAAACAAGATGTGCCTCCCCTGTCTTTCTTGTAAATAAAAGTAAATAAATGTCTTTTTTTGTGAATATGTGAATTTATGAATACTGAAATGTGAAACATGGCATTTGTATATACTCACTGATGTGACCTCCTCTGCAGAGGGGTCAGTCATTCCCAGTGCTCAGAATGCTATAATATGCCTTGGAAACACAATGGAAACACCATTAATCTTGAGTTCGAACAAGACAGCTATTTGGCTGAAACTTGCAATTTGTGAATTCAGGCCCATTCTTCCTTCCCTTCTGGAATGCATTACATTAGGTTCAGATGAGGAAAAGACGAGGTGGTACCCTCAGTGTGAGTGACAGGCACACAATCACACATTTGGCCTGAGTGATTTGTCAATGGACAGGAATCGACACAAAGGGGCATTGATTGTGTAAGGAGAAAAAACCCAAGGACAAAAGCGCCTGGCTGTGGGATAGGTGAAGTGATCAATACTGCAGTTCTGCTCCAGGGATCCCCCATAGTGTTTATACAGTCAGTCACAGGGAAAAGAGCAGCTATTGTACAGGGAGTGGGTGCTGTCAATCAGAGGGAGTGCACTGGACACACAGACACACACACACACACGCACACACATATGCGCGCACACACGCACGCGCCCACACACAGTCGCACACACACACACAAACTGACACAGGAGAGCAAACACACACAGAGAGAACATTTACACACAGATACAAACAGAGGAGGGCAAACACACACACACAGACACACACACACACATTCATACATATGCACACATACTGCCTCCTTCCACATAAACTACAAATGTAAAATGGAATATATGTGAACTCTCTCTCGTAGAAAGTCAGAAGGACAAAATGAACGAACATGTCCATTTCACATTCAAACACACCAATGGAGACCTATACATCACACACACGCACTTCTCTTGTCTCCTCTCATGTTTTTTTTGTGTGTGTGTGTGTGTGTGTTGAGTCACTGAGCCACTGTGTAACTTGTTTGAGAGCGTTGCTCATCAGTGCGGGCTGAGAACCGGCTGCTGAGTGCAGAATCTTGGGCCATATAAACGGCCACAAATGTGACGCAACGACGGAGCTACTTAACGGAAAAGGGCTCAGAGCCTGCGTCGGAGAACGTTGCTGTGTTTGTCGTCTGTAAACAAAGTAGGTTACACAGCGTTGAAGTGTATCTAATATTATGCGTCGGGTTTTCACCTAAGCAACAGGCTAACTGGCACTGGAATGTTTGGGATGGGAAATGATATTACAGTCTTAGTCTTAGTGAAAGCTGTGGTGTTTACACAGAACAACAGCAGCTCTTGCCACCGGCAAACGTATGAATAAGTAATGTTAACGGAAATTTCAGGCTTGGGCCTCAACTACCAGGATGCTGGCTTACGTGTGCTTACTGTAATCTATCTCATCCATCACCACAGTACCACACTGTGAGCTCACTAAGCCTTGATTGATAGTCATTTATGTGTGTGTGTATTGGTGGTGATGGTGGGGGTGGGGGGAGGTGTATGGGTATGTCTATATGCTTGCGTGTGGGTCTAGGAGAGTGTGGTTGGTTGTGAGACAGTGTGCGTATGAATGTGTGCGCATGTGTGTGTGTATTTATGTCTCCGCACACAGTCTTGTTCTTGGGTGGGTCTGTTTGCCTGTTTTAATCTTATCTCACTACAAGCATTTGTCACAGCCCCTGTCTCATCACCCACAAGTGGGCAGATGAGTATTTATGGAGAGGCAATTTATCCTGCAGCAATCGCCAGGCCAGATAAAAATGAGCATAATTGCATGAGAGGGCTCAAAAGGAAGTGTTTGTTTTCAGAGATACGGTTGCCACTCACACTGTGCTAGCGACACTAATATGTACATGGATCAAGTATGGACTACTGCCTATCTCAAATTCTAGTGCATTATTTTACTTATATAAAGAAAAAGAAGTGTGTGAAATACAAGACACTCATTTGAATATTGTATAATTAAATTTGTGTAACACAACTCCTTTTATTATATTGCTTAAATACTTTGGTTGCTTCACAATGTGTTACTTTTACACTCTAAATACTAAAACAACTGAAGTCAACAATTCTCTGCAATCCCTGTGTGCTTGTGCTGTAACTGTAAATGACTCCATCAGAGTTTAAGAGTTTCCTTCAGGGCAACCATGGCAGTGTTTACGCGCTGCCTTTAAATCCCGTTGACAGAGGAAGGACTGAGGGCCGTGTGTGTGTGTGTGTATGTGTGTGTGTGTGCCCAGCTGCACCCTCAACCCTGGCTGCCTATTCTCTTAGCACCCTTTGTTTGGAGTGAGGTCACCCACTTATTGACACTCAGCCCATATAGCTCCGCGCATGAGAATCGCTAGCCATAAAACCATCGAGTAGAAGGCACACGGCTCAAACGTTTAACATAAGAACTGCGGCGCAAATAGGAAGAGAGGAGTTCACCTTCCTTCTGCGTGAAAAGAAGAGGTAAAAAAAGAAAATAAAAGGGGGCAGAGACAAGGGGCTCATAACTTCGCTCCGCCCCTCCTTACTCTCAGCACAGACACAACACTTGTCAACAGTGGAGATGGGTGGGCTGGGGAAATAGCATGATAAAAAGAGGAAGAAAAACAAGTTGATCTTTTGACACGCTGGCTGAAGGGAAGCTCAGAGGGGCTCGAGAGCTTGAAAGCACTGGCACCTTTTGAAAAGCTGGTCACATCTGGTGAAGGGATTTGCCTGCAGGTCCCTACAATATTGCCCCCCTCTTAACACAGACAGTCCTAGAGACAGACAGACACACACAGAGACACAGAGACACAGACACACACAGAGACACACACACACACACACACACACACACACGTGCCTCCTCCCACATCCCACCTATGCTCAGGAGGCCTGCAGACTCTGTGAGTCAGCTGCACAGATCAGACACCAGGACATCCTGTATGAGGACAATGAGGAGCGTGTGTGGATCATGGCCGTGATAAAGTCATTATCGCCGCTGCCGAGGCTGCCTCTCGTCTAATCCCTGACATCCCAGAGCCTCAGAGCCCTGCTGCCACGCATCAAAGGCTTCCCATTTTGTCAGAAGAATGTGCAGTCTGATAGATTTACTATGTAACAAAATTGCCTCATCAGAATGAAAGGCTCTGACAATGTGAGAAACACATATAAAATGTGTTATATAGGAAGTTCATAATGACATGGCCCATGAGACCTGCATGCTCACTTACATTGATTTTGGAGGACAAAAACTGACTTGAATCATCAAACATTGTAACTTCCAATGAAAAAAAAACATCCAGTGCATTTGCCATAGTCATAACTACAGTTTCAACAGGCTTTCTCAAAAGCTGTAATGCACACCTTGTCAGAGATTCTGTTTTAACCAAAAAACAGTCCTGCAGTTATCAGACAACCAGAGTTCTTTGGAGAATGCAACAGGCCTTCTTCATCTCATTGTTACAGTTGCACGCACTGTATATGTGTGGCTTGATCTAGGTGTTCACCAACAGACGGATGTAGATCCTCTCTTTGATGCAAGTATTTATGCATTTCTCGAAACAGTAGATAGAAGATACAGACACAGGCACACTGTCTCTCTCTTTCTCTTTCTCTCTTTCACACACACACACACACACACATACTTGTGCCCACACACACACACTTGTGCCCACACACACACACACCACACACACACACACACACACACACACAGACGTACTCTTACAGGGCTCTGGGGGAGTGAAAGGGCCGACATGAGTCAGAGGCGTTAGTAAGTTCCTCTCAGGTGTCTATCTAGGGCAGGCCTGGGCTTGTGGTGAGACGCTGGCTGATTCACCAGGGCAGGAGGGCACACCGCCCCCACTCAGTACCCTGTGTGTGAACTCTGTTTCTTACCATGCGAGCCTTCCTGTCTGAGTGCCACACAATAACAGACTCTCTTGTGGTTGGGGGACGTTAGGACAAATGTCACCGTAGTAAAGTCAAGGGAAACTACGCTGATGGGAAATGGCACCACGAGGATGCAGTGGACAAGCAAGTACTGCTTGCCAGGCTTTGGACAGAAGCTGGGCTTTCCGAGAGGGGTTGTGTGATTTGAGTGGTTCAAACCTCAACAGAGAACCTTTCCCAACACCTTCGCTCTGGTGAAAGGTTCCAAACTGAAGCGTTTCACTTTGACTTTGGTGAGGTATGTGAGAAACTGTTTCGCGGTGATTTGGCTTGCTAATTTTCAGCATTTGCAACTTTCACAACAAACAACCCGTCGCGTAACAGACAAGCTCGTCTGCGCCAGTCCGAACTCTGAACCCTCAAATGGAACAACAGCTGACCTCTCCTCGCCGACATGAGAGATGAGGATTGCCCCCCGAAAGGTAAATACACAAATAAAACATGTCCAAGTGCTGAGGGCTGCCTCCTTCAAGGCCACCTAGGAGGAGTGAGTATAAATACCCAAGACCTCCAGCCAGTGGAGACTTAGGGAGGGGAGCCGAGTGGGGGGGTGGGGGGTGACGAAGGAGGAGGAGGAGGGGTGCTTACTTTCTTTTATGGAATCTGCACACATTTGCAAAGGCTTAAAGTGATGCTGCTCCCACGTCTTGAAACCAGAGAGTGTGCTGAAAAGCCAAACCTGGCCTCAGAAATACGTCCTGCAGACAAGTGACAAGGATCTGTGGGCCAGGGCGGCACTCCGGGCTGTGATATCCGATCGGGCCCTGGCGCGTCCTTACGTGTCTCCTCGCGCCGACACGCCACCCACTCATCCTCCCGGCCCCCGGCCCTCGCGGCCCACCCCGGCTCCCGGGGAAAAGTGCCTCCGCGTCTATAAATATCCTCACAGGAGAGGTTCTGAAAACACCAAGTGGTGTCAAAATAAAACCGAGAAGTGAAGGTGAGATACCACCGCGGGCAAACTCCACGGGTGTGAGGAAGTGGGTTTCCATGCACAAAAGCCGACTTTCATACCTGTGAGACATCCAAAATGTGAAGGGAAGGAAAAGAACCTGCAGAGGCAGGCCAGTGCTGACAAGTAGCTGGTGTTAGAGGAAAGATACACCTTCCACAGCTTAAATTGTAGTCGCTGAGTCCATAGGGATCACACAGTTTGCCCACAGCAGAACCTTTTACAGTAAACTACAGCAGCAGGGCACCGTCATGGCAGTCCATAGTTTATTGTCTGAGTTAACACCATGTACAGTACATTTCTGTAATATCAGCAGAGTACTAATAAATACAAAATCTCCTTTTGGAGCTTTTCAGTCATTTTGTCTATGGGACCCTTACAATAATTTCGAGAAAGGTAGTCATGAATTGGACTTTACAACATTATATGCTGTCATATGCTTCCAAGCCCAAATGGGAATTTCAGAGTTAAGAGATGACCTCTGTGTGGCCTTGTTTTTGCTTCAGATAGCAATTGTAATGATATTACATGCAAGCATAAGACTTGCATTAGCCCTTATGGTAACTATCAGACCATTTATTTTTCGTACCAGTATTTGGATCATTCTCTATCAATTGTTTGTGGTGGATGACAGCTTTACTGCAGTCACCTGTGCAGGGCCTTTTCTCTGAGTGATAAATGTGTCTTAACTGTGCTTGCTAGATGGTCGCGGGCATTTCCAGTCACAGCACCATGGCGTGGTGTGTCAGGCTGTGACTAACTAGCAGTGGCCGCCCCCCCAGACACTCATGCTGATGACTGTGTCTCCCGTCTTCCTTGGGGAACAGGTGCAAGGACAGGGAGTGTCACTCTCCTCCAGCTCTTTTCCGGACCACCGAGCCCCCACCACCAGCCGACACCCTGGGACGCCTTCCCTTCCCAACCCCCTTCCTCCCCCAGCCGACCCCCACCTTTCTCCCGGCAGCTTCCATATCCAAGCATGTGGAGTATTTCCTCCTGTCTTCGTGAATGTGCCTCCGGCCTGTAACAGATTTAGCCAGGCTGCAATGTGAAAGTTGATGTGCTCAACATCCAGGGAGGTCGGAGCGGTAGGCTACCGCCACTATAGTCTCTTGCCTCACAATCTTGACCCGGCTGTGAGTGCTGTGAGCAGTGGGCGAGTGTATTTGTACACTTTTGGTAAATGACCCCTGAAATGGACTATATCTAGATTCTTTCAGTATGTTTCTTTGATGCAGGCTGTTTTCTGAAAGGATATATATGCTTGTGCCCTATCTCTGTCACACATGCGCATGCACACACTCACATGTATACATACACATACACACACTCACACAAACAACTATCAAGATGTCTGACATTATGGGTTGTACCTCCTTGTGGTCAAAGTGGATACTGCTCTGTAGATTTTATCAGGTAAAACTGTGTTTTGTTAATCAGACACTGCCACTTGTTTAAAGTTTAAACCATTTCAGTATAAAGACCAGTCAAACACCATGGGCTAAAACATTAGTAGGGTATTAAATAAACCCTATCCCTATTCCAGATCTTAAATAGCCAAGTGGTCCATGGTAAACAGGGTTTTGAGCATAAACTGGAAACATTTGGACAGTGACCACTGAGATAATTGGGGCTAATATTTTGGCCAGCTTATTGTGGGCACAGCCTATACTTTTTCAACAGCATGCTATGTTTTGACATAGGAATTAACCAGCAGAGTTCGTGACCCTAACCACACAATGATTCAAGTCTCTGGGGAATCGGATTGAACTCATTGAATAAGGGGAATTCCCGCGCTCCTGTTTTTTTCTTTGTCAGCCAACTAGGCTACTTTCAAAAATATATACGTTTTAAAAGCTAATGAAATAGTTCCCTTGTCTATTTAATAGTGACGATTAAAACTTGATAAGTGACAGTAGCCTAGGCTACTCGACTAACATATTCCAGATGTGGCTATCTGTTACCGATGCAAGACACTGCTCATTATTTTGCCTACAGGGCAAGTAACTTCGTGTGTGTGTGTGTGTGTGTGTGTGTGGTGCGTGCGTGGGCGCGCTCTGCCTCGTGGATTTGTCCAGCGGCTCTTGTAATTATTATAGGCTACCCTGGCTCAAGCCTCACTTCTTGGCGGCCGCGCGTGTGCGTCTCTTCACCTCCAAAGCGCTGCCGAGCGGCCAAAGCGCGACCCGGTCTGCCAGCGGGGATTTACTGATTGGCTTCCTGCCCGGCCGCAAGCAGTCTAGTTCGCTTGGTTCTCACGACCTCCGTACCACAGATGCATCTCTGAACTATTAACTCAGACACGCAGGCACAAGGAACGGCCGCGGAGCCCACACGTTGCCAACCAGTGTTTCAGTTATGCATTTGTCCAAAACCAGGCTTTTAACCCTATGGGTAATGGTACCCTGGAGTCTCAAAAACATTTTAGAAGAAATTCTAATGGTAGGCCTACTCCTGAACTTGAAGGAATAATGAAAATGAAAAGCTAACGTTGCCATATAAACACATTATCTCAAATGGCAAGGAGCTTTCGTGAGTTCGAGAGAGGGTGATTTTTTTTCAGTCATGTATGTCATTAAAAACATAGAACACATTTAACACAAAATATCGCATAAACGTCGCCAAGAAACGTATTGACAGCCCTGCAGCTTGCCAGGCAACGTAGACCTTGCGTTTTTTATGCAAGTCTTGCCAGATAACTAGCCAACATATTAAAAATAGTCGTGCTCCGTTTCAATAGCTGAAAACCCATGCGCACATGAAACGCTTCATATAGCCTAAGTTGAAAAGTGGGAGCGTATGAGACCGTCGGTCACCAGGGTGTAACCCGATACTGAGACGAAGGGGGCCGATGACTGCAAGTGGCAGACACACGGCAAGCGCCACGCCGACAGCTAGGCAACACGTCTCCCAGTTCCGGACCTCACTCGCTGGGGAGAGATAAGTTTACATGCAAGAAAAACATGCGCCACAGAGGAACCGAGATGGCACGTCAAATAGGTTTGCCTGTTAGGAGATTTGCCTGAACTGAAATACAGTGCCCCACTTCTTATAGCACTTGCAACCGAGCTTAACCTTCCGACTTTGGGCTGAGGTTAAAATAATTGCTTTGATCATTTCGGCATCAATCAGCCCTGTAATGGCGCTAAAATCCTGCTCTCCTTTCTCTTTCCATTCAGGTGTTCGGAATAGAACTGAGCAATTGATGCACAAAGGGAAGCGAGGATCTTTCCATATTCTCCTTTCATTGAGGCAATCTGTTGGTGACATTAACCCCAAAGCGTATTTCCCAGGCTCATGAATAGGGTTTTAAGGCTTCTTTAAGATCCCGCTGCATACAGGATGAGACCCTTTTCATACTTTTAATTACCTTTTTGCAAAAGAAAAATACCCCTCCTCGCTTTTGTCACCATTCTATCCATGCACGACAGAAGACAAGAGGGTTCCCGCCAATCTCAAAAACTAAGCATGGCCTCAGTAATAAAATAAATATACGACATGTGTTCTGCAGCATTGCATGGCATACCAAACCTTGCTCCCACAAGTTGTTATATGAAATGTTGAGAAAGTCTGTCTTTAAAAAACACTGTAGCCTCAAAGTGTTTGAATTGAAGGGTGTAAGTTCTGCATTAAGAAATCCAAAACTTTGTCTTCATATACTTAACAAAGTTTTCATGTCAGTTTTAACTTAAAGATCCTTGGAGAAAATACTTTCATAGAGTCACAGATGATGTTTATTTTTGATTTATTTGTTCACCATCCAACAATAAAGTTTTTAAGACAAAAAGATGACAAACAATTAAAAACACATATTTGGCATAAACAATGAAATATTTGTACAAAACTAAATCTTTAATATAAAAAGTATTCATGGATGAACATGTCACTTATTCTTCTATTTAAAGTACAGCATTTTTATCACCAATATCCAAATTTTGGAATCAGCCAATAAATAAACACTTCATCACCAGCCATATCCAACAGAAGGCAATCTTATTCCTACAACGGAACGAAATATTAATAATATCTCCATCACGAAAAGCTATTTATAAAGTCCTTAATCAGTCTCAAAAGATGATCTACCAGGGCCGCCACACTGGCTCGCTGTTATCCATCCCAGCACTAACACTGACTGGGCTGACGGCCTGTGACACACTGGCGAAGGCTGTCATGCCGTGGACCGGGGATGCTGCCGTTGTTGCCGAGCTGGCATGGATGGGACTAGCGTTCACAGTAACAGGCACGCCAGCGTTGGCGTAAAGGGGGATGATGGGGGTTGAAGCAGAGGCGAAAGCAGGGTTTGGGATGAGAAAAGCGAATTGTCCATCGGTAGCGGGAACGAGCTGAAATCCTCCGAAGACTTTTGGTGACACTGCTTCTGAAGGGCTAAGTTTGGAGCCCACTGGAGAGTTGCTGTTGATGGGCAAAGTTGACGGTAGCTGCACGTGAAGAGGCTGCGCCAGGTGAGCTTGTTGAGACGGAGATGGCTGCGGGTAGTTCATGGCAATCATCTGTCCCAAGCAGCCTGACAGGTGATTGAGCAGGCGCGATCGGACCTCGGTGTTCACTCCTTCACTGCTGGACAGGAAGCGGGTCACCTCGTTCATACATTCGTTGAATCCTGCACGGTATTTGCTCAGGACGGCAGTGTCTGCTGACAGAGCTGCTAAACAAGAGAGAGACACCATTATAAATTTGACCAAACGGATTAGCCTTGTCTTCATATTATGAAACGACCGGTAGATGTTTCTTCTTTAATCCTTATGACCACCGTTTACTTTAGGCCTATGAGAAAAAGGCCCACTTGTAAAAGTGTTCCCAGCGCAAAAACTTTTAACTTACCGGTCATTTGCACACGCTGCAAGTTCCGCAAGTGCTTCACGGTCATCTCTAGAATATCAGCTTTCTCCAACTTTGAATGTCTAGAACTCTGTGAACAAAATAAACAATTCATAAATGATCAGGTCTGAACGATTAAAATGCGTAGAAGTCTAATGTTAAATAAAACTCCTGGTTGGTAAAACGTCATGACAAATTGTTTTAGCAGCCACTTACATCTTTCTTAAGTGCATCAAGGATGAGGGTCTTCAGTTGACCAAGGCTTTCATTAATTCTCGCTCTGCGGCGTTTTTCCATGATAGGTTTTGATGACTGCAAGGGAAAAGAAAAAAACACGTTAGTCTGTTAGCCTCTGTCGATCAACTAGCTTAACAATAGCTGATAAATGACCTGAATAGCTTAAATAAACGATTAGGTTACAGCCAGCTGTTTAGCTCATGTCAGATACAGAAGTTAGCCAGAATAGTCCAACTCTGAAAAGTTTTTGGCTAAGGTTAGCCTACGTATGTTTCGTGCAAGTAATGTGAATTTACCTTTCTGTGCTCACTGGCATTTTTTGGTTTGTCCGGTGTGTGTGATCCGTTGGCAGGAGCCCCAGCAATTGGGGATGCTGTGGTTTTCTCCATGGTATCGGCTGGCATCTTGAAGTTAACTGGTAAACCCAGAGTTGAGAAAAGTGTATATATTCCCTTTACAGATGTTGAAATTGTCGAAAAATGGTTCCGCCAAAAAACTGCCAAATGATAAGTGAATATATGATATAGCGATATGCTTGCCACAGGGGAGTGGATACGTCCCACTGATGAGCTATGTCACTTCTGGTCACTGAACTGTCATATGAGTACACGAGCGTGTGTGGCGTACGCCTGCGTAAAGCAAGTCAAGTCTCCCACCGCCACACGCCAGCGGTATTTATAGATAGATCGCATGCTCCCAGTTCGTGTGAAACCCTCTCTGCATTCTTTCCCACACTCGCCTCAGCCAATAGGCGCACGGACTCACCCATTGGGCGCGGGGCAGACCGCTGATTGGACAACACCCCCGCGGGCTGTCAGTCACGCGCTGCTCAATCAGCCCTGGAGGGACAAACAACAAAGCGGCGAGTGCAGTCGGTCTGGCTGTGAAGTGATAAGGGGAATTGGGGGAATGCGCTGGCTGTTTGCTACCAACTTCTTCACTTTTTCAGAGATCACCCAAAGACTTCTATATACGAGAAAAAAATATGTAAAATTATCTGACTTTTAAAAACAGACTTTGGAAATTCTGAGAGTTTCTGAAGTTAACTATAATTTCCTGACGATAGCATACTGAAGGAAAACAAATGTAGGTCCATCATGTTCCTTTGATTTCATTTGTCACGTTAGGGCATGTCTATGTAACCTCACAATAAAAAGTAAGTTCATCATAAAATAATGTATTTTTTTCTTTTGTGTTTACTATTTAAGGTCACTAGCAATAAACTTTAAGTATTCACTTGCGCTTCAAAGCGGACAACAGCTGTATTGGCACGCGAGGCGGTTCGAAGCAGCACGCAGGAAACCAATGGCAGCCGGCCACTCTATGCAAATTTAGTTCAGTCTGGTCTTATTGGCTGGGTGAACATCCGAACGTCAATCATTCCAACAGCGCGGGAGCCCGCAAATGGGCGGGGATAGCGAGCAAAGCGACATCTGTCCGCGTGCCAGTACTAGTTTGCGTCTGCTTGTTGCACTTCTGCCACTGCCGAGCACGTGCCATGACTACGCTCAGTGATTGCAGGAGAACTTCTGTTTCTAGCCTTCCTCTGTTTATAGGCTACATCAGAAATACCTTCCAAAAGAATAATTTACATTGTAAAAATGATTATGAAGGATGAAATATGAAATTGGAGTCTTTAGTGGTCACACTTGTTAAAAAATAAACGGGACACGGGCCTACTGTCAGATTTGGGCAAAACCTATGAGGAAGTAGCCTAATGTTGTTAAGTTGTAAGATGAATAAATAGTTGTCTTTATAAATTGTAATCATTGCCAAACTCTATCAGCGGAACTTAGTTGAAACTATATTACCAAGGAACTAAAAAAAGATAAACACTGCCGGCAAGTTTGATTAGGGCTACTAAAAGGCAATCATCATATTCAACCGGTTAAATAGATTTTTGGGGAGATGATGCAACCAGTGGGTTAACCTATACATTTATTGTAGCCTACACGTTAATTTCAAACAGTAAAAAAGCATGTTGAATTGAGCATGTTTTTCTTTTTTTTAAAGAAGCAGGCGCAGCCTCCGCTATTCTTTTGAAAGTGAAGCACGCCATCTACTGAGCATTTTTTGGTAATGCAACTACAGCTGGTGTCGCTTACTTGACACACAGAGGCTTCCCCCCACTTGTTCGAAGTAGGACTTCTGTGTTCCACACGGTGGCGACTGGATGGGTCGAGCAGATTTCAAGAAAAAGTTCACATTCATTCCTCGCTAACACATTTCTTGTTGGTGTTTTTTTAGACATATATACATATACATATATATATATGTATATATCTTGAAAAAAAAAAACAGTTGAATGTTTACAGCCATGCCGCAGCCTAAGCCTAATGTTTTTTTTGTGACAAAGACTGCAATTTCCTGTTCAAGTTTAGGCTATTCAGCTTCCCATGAATGAGCTAATGTGAAAATGTGAGTTAGCCTGCTCCTTGACTTCTAACCACCTGATATCAAATGTAATTTTTATTTAGTATACAATTAATTGAATTATAGGCTTAACATGTTTTCTCTTACCATCATTCTTCCATATGTATAGCCTAGATAAATTATCCATTAACCAGTAAGCAAGTCAATTATCTTCTGTTTATCTTCAGTAATCTTAGATCTGAAATGGAATAAGAAGGACTTTATTAAGTCTAACTCCAGCTAGGTCCCTAGGACCACACTGGCTATTGTGTGCGGGATCTTGTCTTGTGTGGATGAGCCATGCTGGGGCATGCTGGAAACTTGTTTGTCCAGGATCCACAGGTCTCTGGGGCCATCTGTGTGCGCGCCTGCTCACGTTGACTATTTGCTTTGGGACTGAAGGAAATGATGCGGAGCTAAACCCAGAGGCTGCCATGAGCCTCTCTCATAATCCCAGCACTGTAGAGGCTCAGTAGGGACACGCTGTTCCTTGAATGTAGGTGGGAAAATGAAAAAGTAAAAGAAGAACAACATTGAATATTATGATCAGTAGTTTTGCAGGATATTAGTCGTTACATGTTTTTATCAATCTAAAATCCCAAACATGATGGGACGAGTATAAATAGCCCACAAAAAGAGCCTGAAAACAAAGGAGAAACATGGAGGCTCTGGAATGTGAGGCACATATGTATTATGCCTCCTTCAATGCAGACATGAGCCCAACATCAAACAGGCTGGAGTACTTGCTTTTTGACTTAGGTCCCAAAGAGAAAACCTCGTGGGATGGAGATGCCATGGCGATGAAAAGCAAGGAGGGTGCTGCTGGGACTGTGTATAAAGATTTAGCACAGTCCAGTTCACTGTTGTCCAAGCCCAGTGCGTGCTCAACAGCTCCCTTTCACCGAGATCTGGATAATTTGCAGAGAGGGATAATGAGCATCCCCTCGTATCCAAATCCGTGTGCAGAATGCAGAAAATGGAGTCAATTAGATCTGCATTAGATGCTGTTGCCCTGCCAATCCCCTCCAATCACGCTGTATTTTTCTTGTGTTTACGTCCATGATTCCTTGCACAACTTTCTGACAATACCAACAAATGTGAGGGATTGATTTGGATACTCTGACAGGAAAGTTGGATACAGAGACCGAGTATCCAAAAAAAAACCTAATCTGAGTTTTTTTCAGAGCAATCAAAACAGCAAACACTGTACCAGTCCTTCTAAGTAGGACAGTGAATTGGACGTTGTGAAAGGTCTACTTGCCATAAGTGTAAAACAAACTGATGTTTGAAAATAAGTAATTCCAAATGGCAGATATGGGGGATGACGTTTTGGGATTAATCAGAGACATGCGTTATAGAAAATATTGATGAAGAAGATTAAGCAGAATTTTTTCAAAAACAAATTGTGCAAGATGGGTTACATGAGAGGTGTTCATTTAATTGGGCAAATGATGGAGTAATAGTGATAACTGTGTTTCAAATGTCCATTTGAAGAGAGTCAGCTGACATGTAAGAGCAGACTCAACACCTGTTCACATCCACTTAGATATCATCAGACCTGTACTACTAGAGGGCATCTTTTCTGACAGGAAATATACAAACTTTTTAAGAATGCGTTAGCCCAATGATTTACTTTACAAAGTGTATCAAGTTGATCAATTTGTATTGTACGCTCAACAAATATGCAGTTCTGGTATTTGAGTACACTGACTCTATCTTTGATGTCATTAACATGCTGGCCTTAGCCTCACAAAAAGTGCATAGGATCACTTTCACTGGGGGAGAAATTACTGGCATGAGATCTGAAGGCTTGCTGTTGGCACAGGAAGATATCCTAAACTTGCAATACTAAGGATTTCTTTAAACCATATTAAACTTTCTTTGATAAGTCCATGCTTTGGAATATTTTATTTACAAGTTTGAGCCTTTCATCTTTTGATGTATTACCAGCACCATGGGGAGTTTCATAAGTGGTGGAAGAAAAAAAATTAAATTAAAATACTGATATTTATTCTGGTAAACTGGGGCACAGGACTTCAAAGTAAAACATTTGCACCAACAGTGTGTTATTTTGTTTTTCAAGGGCTTTATTTTAATTTCTTTCTTAATCTCATTACTCTCTTGTTCTCATACCTGGAAAAAAAAAACTTCTGGGATCAATTATTTGCCTCATCTTTCAAACTGTTTGTTGTCATTTTGCCATCTGCAGACCAGCATGTCCACTACAATGTGTTTCATTCAGGAAGCCTCCTTGGCCCTCATTGCACAGAACAGACCCTATTCTGGCTTTTTTGCCCAATTCATGGCTTTCTTCTCTTTTTTAAGAGGGCCGTTGATGAGGTTAGCCTAATCAGATTAAGTCAACTCACATCGGTCTCTGCAGTTTGTTTTCCCCTTTAGAGGCCTCCTGACATGTCCAAATACTTATTCTTTATCTCCTTTTTTGCACTTTTCATCACAGCTCCCCCCTTCCAAAAAAAATCTTTTGAGAACAGATTCCAATGGAGTCCTTTATAAACCTCAGTTCCAGAATGATATAGGTTATTTGGAATGGGTCACTTCACTGCAATAAGAGGAGGGGGTGCTTTTAAGTTGTGCACTGATGCATTTGGACATTCTGGCTGGTCACTGGGTAAAGAGGACCGGTGCGACAGATTAGGAATACACAAAACCCTGAAATTGAATTCAGAAAATTGGTGGAACGTTTCATTTGATTCCTGAGGCAGTTGCTGGAAAAGGATCTCTACAAGTTACAACACTAACACAATTTTCAGTCTAATTAAAACAAAGAGATAAGATCTCATTTTTCATGGTTGTTTGTATGTAGGTTACTTGGGGTCTAGGGGCAGACAAGGTTTTAATTTAACTGATAAACGTGAGCATTATGCTCATTAGATTTAGATCCTAATGAGTGTTAAATATGATGGTTGTTAGACCCTTGGCTCTAAAAGGCTGTTAGGGTTTCAACTTTTACTCACACTGAGAGGTGTAAATATACAGTTTTATTTACAACTGAGTACTACCACCAGTAGTACGTGAACAATTTTAAGTTTAAGTTGTGAAAAATCATTATCATGTGTGTAAGTGCATTGGATCTTGTGAAATACTTTCCCTTTGTAGTACTGTTGAAATGACAATATTTAAGATTAATATTTTACAAGGAATAAACATAAACTTTGTTTAATGTATATTTGATGTTCAGTTAGCTTAGAATATTAAATAGGGGATGTAGTTTAACTGGCATCTAGTCTCATCACTCTTTCATTCTTGAATACCTTTGGATGACTTACATGAATTGGAATGCCAAAAATCAAAGTTAAAAAAAACAAAACATGTTGATAGTGGAGAGGCTTTGGCCTACACTCCACCCAACCACCACGTACCTTGTCTGTAATTAAACTGCAATTAAAAACAATCAAAACGAAAAGATATCTGTTTCTTCAGCCAGAGCTGCAGGCTGTAATTGCAGTTTCCCTTAGAACCACCCCTAATGCTCCTCATAGCCTTTTCCATCCCATTGTTTCTGGGCTGTGTCCATTCAAGCATACAGTTTTAAGCCAGGCGGATATCCAATTAAAGAGAGATCTCACACCTGTACACTCTCTGATGTTCTCCTCTGCTCTTTGCCTTTACTTGATTCCTTTTGCTAATAACAGGCTTTCAGAGACAAAGGAGACAATGCTATGACTTAAGAAGTCCCTTGAGACGGAGCAGCATTCTGTTTGAGTTGGAAGCCAGTGCTGGGGAGGGGGCTGGGTGCATGGGGGGGTTCAGAGGCAAAGGGTCCGGGGACATGGCAAGTTAAGGGAACTTTGGGCCTGTCGGCATAATTACATTAGGGGGAATCAAGGGCTTTCGGGCCCCCGGTCCTTAGAATAGTGCCACACTGGTACACGTCTTTCAAATCAGGCCTTCACAGAGGAATGCACAGTGACAGATATGGCTCTTCTACTGCTGCAGAAGCCTACGTTGTATATACACACACACAGTGACCCCCACCCCCGCTCCCCCCCCTCCTGAAAAAGGCCTAGAGGAGAGGATGAAATGGTTGAAACAACAGATAAAAAGAAAAACACAAAGGGGAAGCTGAAATCAAATTATATCAAAGGTAGGCATCCTGGAAACATTGTTTGAGTTTGGACATCTGTTCTGGGGACAGTACTTCAAAGCAATGGGTTCTTGTTCCTAAATGATTAGTTGAATTGTTGTTACCAATGGTATAGTAATGTAGTATCAGTTGAAAACTACATTATATTGAACATTTACAGTTTGTCTTCAATTGGTGAACATTAAAACTATGGAAAATAACATACAGCTGGACTATGTATGTCTACCTTATTTTGATGGCCATACCAGGACATTTTACGGTTAGGTCATGTTATAAGCATCTTAAGTGATAGCTAAAATAAAAATCCACTTGGTCATGTTTGTCAAATAATTTGTCAACCATAACAAAGACACTTCTCAGAAGAAATTACTTTGAGGTGTATGTCAATTGAAAAAAGGATATCAGGGTTAATTTTTAGATTTTCTCAATGAATTCTCAAAGGTATTGATGATACTGTATGTATTAAATTATAGACTCTCAGGCTATTAGTTTAAATAGTCTATATTAAATATACTATTTAATTATTTTATTTATTGTTTTATTCAAAGAAAGATGTTTATATGTAATGTCCATGTCATTATATGCAATGCTCAAATTTTTATGAAGAAAACAAGTCAAGAAGGCCTGTGTTAGTTAAGTGTTGAGTTATGTGTTAAAATCGTCTTATATTGTGTCGAATCCATTAAGGCAGACCAAAGAGATGAACAAGCTAAACAGGATTTTTCACACGCCTTGCACAAATGTCATTGGTTAAGTCAAAGGACGAAAAGAGAGCAAAAGAAAAACTACATTTGTCAGAGCTTTTACACTCTGAATGGCATCATCAATTCAATTGGTTTAGAAAGAAATCCTTCTTTGTAAACTACACAAACCAAATTATTCAAATTCGGAGCGGTTTCCCATAATGTGATGAAAACACACATCAGAAAGGACAGGGACAATATATGGGTGGAGTTCAAGTGGAAAATCGTCAAAACTAATATAGTGCAAAGGAACAGTTTTGAGATTTTCCTCCTTGATAGCCATGGTAAAGCTGCCATTGATCTTTTTGTCCTATTTGGTTGGTTTTTCCCCCAAAAAAAGCTTTGAATTCTTTTTTTTTTTTTGTAAACCACAAAAAATGACTCCTTTTGTCAGTATGCGAAATCAATGCAAATGAATCCTTTATGCATTTTTTTTCTGTGAATAATTTAACGTCTCCCCACTTTTGTTGGGTCTTACTGGCAAAACAAAATCGAGAAAGGTAGAGAATGTGAGCATTTATTGGCTGGTGGAGAGGAGAGGTGACCCCACTCTCCGCTGACAAAAAGCCCTTTATGGCGATGGCACATTGTATGGGCCGGAGTTTACTCGCCTCTCTCTGACCAGCACCGCGGGGCACCGTGCACGTGCAATTGGTGGCCCGGCAAAAGCAAGCAGCATTTACCCCCCTCTGTGAAAGGCGACCATAAAGCAAAGCACGAAATCTCCGGCCATGACCCATTCCAAGCTTGTGCTCCCAGGAACACGATGACAGACAAGGTATCACTGGCTGGAGATTTTCCTCGAGACAAGTCATTGTTGGGCTAGTTGATGGGTCTGAGAAAGACTGAGGCACTTCCCAGCAGAGTGGAAGGAAAGGAAAATAACAATAATGATAATAAAAACAACAACAAAACCAATGAGTCCACTGTGAAATGTGGGGCTTTTCCAATGACTGCAGAGGAAAGAAATGAATGGCTGTGACTCAGTGGTGTTTTGGACAGCTTGCCCGCTGAGGGTTTGTGCAGTAAAAGTCGTCGTGGTCACTTAAGGGAGTAACGTAAATGCCATTTCCTAACTCAGGCAGACATCAACAGTGCACATATAGTTTTCATTTCCTTTGACAGACATTTATAATAGCAATAGTTTTGATAAACTGGGTTGTTGAAACCAGAAATCTATTACATGGATCCATGACAAAAAGCAATACTGTAGATGATGAAGAAACTGGTAAAGGCTATGTATGAACATTGTCGTTGGGAATAACAGAACGTTTCCTCAGTTGCAATTATCAACAACTCATTCATTGTTGAATTATAATAATTTGTTGATGGTTTGGTGATGGTATATTCACAGGCACAGTGTTCTCACTGTTTGCCTTCCACTTGGGAACCATCATCTCATTTGAAAGTGTCCCATTTTCTTGAGTTATTTTGTGGAAATGGGGCTTTTTCAAGCATGTTTTGGGTCAAACAAGTCAGAGAAAGCAACTTGTGTTCCCGACAACACCATGTATCAAATGGATACAAAAAAGCCTCTGTGGCTGCCAAGGAACAAAAGACCTGGGGCAGCATAGTCAGACAAATGCCCAAATTAGTCACCTCTTTCTCTGCTAGGCACATCACAGGGGAGGGTGGTGGAGTATTTACACTGGGAATACCCAGGATTGATTGTGTGTGTGTGTGTGTGTGTGTGTGTGTGTGTGTGTGTACATGGGGGGGGTATGGGATAGCGGGGTGGACAAATCAGTTGCCTTCAATGGAGTAAATATCTAACTAACACGCACAAAGAGGGGAAGCACAGAGTAAACACAGAAGGAGTTTGCTATAGTGGATCATAGAAGAGAAGGGCTTCAAATTCCCATGAGTTCCTGGGTATCATTCTGACATACAGAGAAGAGTGCCTTTCTTCGGACAGCATTTTTTTTTTGAGAGAGAGAGACAGAAATGTTTGTGTGTGTCCAATACTTTGTGTATATGCTTAGTTTGTCCATGTGTTAGCAAGTATTTGTTGCCATGCTTGCATTTTTCCGTGTGTGTCAGTGTGTGTTCTAGTTTGCATATGTGTGTGTGTGTGCTTGCACCTGTCAGTATGTGTTCATGGTCATATCAAAATATGGCAGGGTGCTTGCCTGTGTAGGTGTTTATTCGTGTGTGTGTTTGAGTGTGTGCATGTGTGTGTGCGTACGCACATGAGTGTGTTTTTTTCTCCTCAGCTCCAACAGTACCTCCAGCCCCCTGCCAGTGGCTGACCCCGCGTCCCCCGGCCTCTGGCCCCGGCTGCCCAGGGAGGCGTTAGCGGAGCCCGGGCCCTGGCTCATTAGTGTGCCCACCTGGAGGCCGGCCAGCCGGCAGCCCGCGGGGAGCAGACCCCTTGATCTATGGGCTCTGAGCAGCGGTGTGACACACGGCCTGGCTGGAGCCTGCCGGTAGTCCCCGGCTCACAGGGCAACTGTCCCGTCCTCCACCCTTCATCCCGGGTGTGCCCAATCATTTGAATTGTCCCTGCGGCTGACAACACACACTCACACAACGCCCACCCGTTCTCCTCTCTCTCACTGTGCCTTAAACGTCTCTGGGTCTGCTTGTAGAGATGAACTCGTTACACCCTCAGCTCATTGGTTCTGATGTTTGATGTCATATTTGAATGAGTTACTAATGATGCTGATCCAGACGCAAACCACAACAGGTTACACATTTGTTTAGTTGGCAGATGAGAGGATTAGAGAGTGAATGCGACAGGCAAGAAGGCTGTATGTTTTACACTGAGAGAGAGAGTGTTACTGTATATACATGGCTGTGTAACCTGGCCTCACTTTGGAAAAGGGCAGTGAAGTGATTGGATATGAAGATGAAGTATCTTAAGGGACATTTCCAAAGTCATGAAAGTAAGTGCAATTAAAGTGAGCTACAGTTTAATACAGTAATACTTAATTAAAGTTTACTTGTGGCAAACTGCCATCTTCCTCATTCATTATTTTGGTAAAACATCAGTGGCCAGGAAAGCTGTTAGTGTCTTAGAGCTCCTGAAACCAGCTAGCCTGTCCAAAAGGTCACACAAAGACACTCCATGAGGGGGACAACTGAAGTGTGGACGAGTAAGTCCTAGGACAAGTGCCACCAGTCATGGACACCAATATATTCATGTTCTGTCCACAGTCGGCGGGCTGTACCATTCTCTGAGTTTTTAATTCAAACAGCATGCTGCCATACTCTTTTTAATGTCGTCCTACTTCTGTCCAGTAATTCAGTTATTTCAAGTGTCTCTGTGTGGCATTCTAAGTCTTGTCATGTTCTACAGGACGCGAAACAAAAATGATCTCGCCAAAGGGGAGCTACGAAGAGAGACATTATTATGCTGTAGTGACAGCAAAGACCATAATTCCTTCCATCAAATCAAATTTACCAAGTCATTATCTCAGGAAAAAAATACGAATCCCCCGCCTCATGTCAGCTCAAGTCTGTAGTTTCATGTGGAGCTCGCAACACGACCATGACTGCCCCTCTCCTGCAGCCAAGTGACAGATTTGGGTTGAAAGTAACAGCAGGGAGGGGACACAGGTCCATTCAGGCAGGCCCACCAGGCTCTCCCCTACAGCTCTGAAACTGAGTACGGCCTCAGGTAGGGCGCCTCAAATGGGGGATTTCCTGGCCCTGGTGGTCCCCCAACAAATATGACTTCATTGAATGGTGGTGAATTATAAATCTTTCTCGGGATAACAAAACTGCAAACTGAGACAAATCCGCTTGGCCACTGTCATTTTTAAAATTCTGGTTCTAATTTAAGTGTCTAATTTGAACAAGTACTTTTTCTCTCTGAGCAATGCAAATTGGGAAAACATCCAATGAGCAATCCAATCCAGCTGTGGCAGTTTGGTATGAGCTATTATGCTAATGGCTTGGATCATCAGCAGCATGAGACTCTTGAAACCTGCTGACTCAGGCCAGGCTCACCCAAAGCCCGCCCTTCAAAGAGTCTTTAACGCCAGCACCTGCCCCGAGGCAGCCTGCCTCACACCGCAGGTGCCAGAGCTCTCCATCACACATCTCCTGGCATCATTTACACTCACTTACACACACACACACACACACACACACACACACACACACACACACACACACACACACACACACACACACACACACACACACGCACATACACACACACACACACACACACACACACAATCACACACACACACAGCCTAATTTACTTAATTCAAAATTCCTAAGCATTATTTACACTCATCTACACATGCACATACAGATGCACACACAAGCTAGGCACAAAAGCAATATCATACTGACTGTTGACATATAGACATTCTGGCACAAATTGAAAGAGCAATCCGCAACAACGCACAAACACACACACACACACACACACACACACACACACACACACACACACACACACACACACACACACACACACACACACACACACACACACACACACACACAGCCTTATTTACATAATTCACCCACAAATACATCTGCACGTAGAGATGCGCACACACAAACAAGCAACAATAGCTGACAGGTATGCATACACTTTGCGACAGAGAAGACCACTTTGCAACACACACACACACACACACACACACACACACACACACACACACACACACACACACACACACACACACACACACACAGATGCACACACGCTGAAACAAACAATGTGTGTGGGAGAGACAAATAGGGAAGACAGAAGACTCCCTACTATCATTTACACTCATTTACACATGCACACAAAGAGCAAACAAACATTATTGCAGTCCGATTTAATGAAACACACATTCAGTACAAGGGTAGAGAAGGCAACACTGTCACACAAACACACAATGACATACGACCCACACACTGAAGAAGGGACAAAAATAAAGACAGAAGACTCGCTAGCCTCATTTACACTCCTTTGCAAATGCACACACATGCAAACTAAGCTAACAAACAACAACTAAGTGAGATTGAATTAAACACACGACCAGCACAAGAGAAGACAAGGCCTTTTTGCAGACAAATTCCCACACTCTCTCCCTCTCTTTCTCTCTCTCTCTCACACACACACACACACACACACACAGATAAGGACAGAAAGACAGACGGACAGACAGACAGACAGCCAGACAGACAGACATGTGCGTGCGCGCACAAACACACACACACACACACACACACACACACACACACACACACACACACACACACACACAGTATCAAGAAACAGAATCTCAATATCATAAACTCAAACAGAGTGTTCTTCCCTAAAGACTGTTGCACACACTCCATGCTCACTGTGCGTCATGCTTAAGAGGCATCTTAAACCCCCCTCTCTATCTCTATCTCTGCTGGCTGTCTTCCTGTGACCCTAATCATGAGGGTAAAACCCATCTGACTGCTCAGGCCCTCTCCCTCACCGCCCAGTGAATCCCCCCTCTGTTCCAGAGCACTGGGAGAGCCTGCAGGGCAATTGAGGCTTCACACTCTCCTCACTAGATTAAGGTTAATAATCTGTCAGTAACGAGACTCTACATTTTCCCCCTGCGGCAACTAGTTTTACAGAAGCCTCAGACTTGTCTCTTTGCACCCACTGATTGCAGATAAGAGGCTATGAGATGATGTGGTCACTTGTAAATCGGTTGCTGGTATAGTTGACATAAATAGTGTGTTTGTCATCAAATTAAATATGTTGATAAATCAGTTTCACCATACCAATTGCAGTGTTTTTAAACTCCTTTTCATGGTGGAAACACCAACCTACTAAATGATTGACACATAAATGTAATTGCAGAATCAATGAATAAGGGACATTGGTGAGCCACTATGCTTTGGAACAATGGATCCTATAATGTAGAAATGGCAAAACACCATGGGGTGGTGAGGGACCAGCACAAAGAGGAAGAGGATGAGGAAGAGAAAGAGCACAATATCAGAGACGAGTAGTTTCAGATGAAGGTCATCATCATTCATCATATGTTCCTACATGGAATGACTACAATGAAGCTGGACAATAAGTGCAGCCAAATGTACAATGAGCAACTGCATCCATTTTTCTCGTAATTTTCATCACTGTGAATGTGTGTGTTGTACCGCATGTAAGAACTATAGCTACGCCTGGCCCTTGTAGTCATTGTGTTGTCTGTACAATTCCATAGTACTGTAATGGGTGATGTGAGTAAGTAATTATATTTTTGTTTTGGTAGAACTGAAAAACAGACACCTTTTGGGGTAGGCAGACACTACTTCTGTTGATGAGCAAGAAACTGCTTTTCAGTTGCCAGTTTGGTCATCATCAACAATGCCAAGGCATGGAAACCTTCAAACCAGGGCAACAAGAGAACTCCCAGTATGTTATCATTTGGGATAATGTTAGTTATCAGCAGACTGCTTTGGTTCATGTCTGGTTCAATGGCCATCCCAGGTTGACACATCTTTTCTCACACATATTCTCTATTTCTCAATGCATTTGAGGAAATGTTCTTGGCATAGACTATGCACATCAGGGTATATTTTCCACGGTATTTGGCAAGGTCAAACATCTTGTTTTTTTTCTGAATCAGTCCAAAGTGGAGTTACATTTTGAGATCCTGATACTGAGTAGATACATTTGCATACTTCCTCTACTCTAAAATAGCTGCATTTGTTTATCTTTTATTATTAAACGGCTCCTCAGAATGTTGCAAAAAGTTCCATTGAATTGAATGGGCTATCTCAATATTAGGTCTGATATTTCTTCATATTGACCACTGCAAAAAATCAATGACTGCTGTGTGTTTTGTGCTTCTTATTCACATCTTTCATATCATTCCGCAAATATCAGGGGAAGAAGTTAAATAAATCTCTCTAGTGGGTAGGAGTCAGTTATGTAGTGTGTATTTTTGATTGCTTGTGTGTGTCGTCTGAAAGCAAAGTTTAATTTTGACCTGGAGGTTAGATGGTTGTATCGATGTGAGTGACGTTTTAAGAATATGCATGCCATTTTGAGAAAATGGTGAATTGCTTCAGAAAATGTGTCCTATAGCAATCGCAGGAAAAAACTGTAATGTTGCTGTTGGGAAAGACTTCCCCCGACTTTCCCTGAAAAAAATTAAAAATCTGATTAAATCTAATTGACATTTTTCATTTTCAGCATCTGCAAACCGTGAGAGCTTTGTCTACATAATAAGTGAATCTAAGTGTGTGGAGACTTCAGAGATGTTGGTGTTTGTGTGAGAGGAGGACGCATCAGTGAGGTCCCAGTGGGAGTCGCTCCAACTGGCATGTGTACTGCTGAGGAGCACTGCAGGGCACAGCAGGTCCTCTGGCTCCAAGCAGCTCTACCTCTAATTACACCAAATGAAATCTCTGACAAAAGGCTAAATTATCCCTAGGCCATTATGTGCCTGGTGACACCAGACCTGGAGAATGTAGCTCTCTCTTTTCCAACAACAAGTCACTTTATGGGTTTGGTTCCCACAAACTCTTGTAGAAAGTGGAAGTGGACCTGGTGAGTCTTTTCTTAGAGACCTGAGATACATCGGATTCAGTATTACACAATGTAAAAAAATTGTTGTGTAGTGATTGAAGTGTCTGAACACATTTGAATGTATTTTTCCCACATACTGTATATCCATGCATACATGTGTGGGTATTTGTCTGTGTTACCATACATTAGGTGCCAATATCCTTGTTAATAAAACAGGGGCACTATCCCTACCAATGCGGCTAAATTTAATTAAAATACTGGCAAGAAGAAATAAATGGCACTATAATGGCTGATGGGGGTGGAAATGGGACACCCAGTTCCAAAGCGTATTAAACTTAAAGGCCAGGAGGCCTCAGGGCTACCTATCCTGGGGACGTCCGAGAGCCAATAACCCGGAGACGGGGGACTCCCTGCGGAACCACTGATGAGAAGATTCCAGCGCCAAGCCGGGAGTCAGGGCTCTCCCCTACCCACCAGGGCTCCCCACTCGCCCACTGTAGCCCAGAGCATGCCCTGAGTCCTCCTCCACCTCCTCCTCCTCCTTGTTGCTCGCACCTTTCCCTGGTTTCATTTAGCACAGGCCAGAGACAGGAAGGAGCCCCAGAGTGTGAGGGATATTACAAAGTGAGGAAGGGGGTCTTCAGGAGCCGCATCTGAGTGAGAGAGAGATTGACTCTTCTAAATGATAATTTCCGTCACACAGAGCAGGTTGAAAGGGATTATCAGTACAGTATGAAGACATAAGTATGAGGCATGAGTGTATGCAGGTTTATGTGTGTGGGTGTGAGTGTATATGTGTATGTGCTGATGTGTGTTTATGTGTGTTATGTATTTACATGTGTATGTGTGGGATGGTGGGTGGGTGTAGAGGTGAGTTTGGTGTAAGAGGGCAATGAGGGTTCAGATACAGTTGGAATCACTCTGAGAGGTGCATGTGCTGAGCTTTTGAATATCAGAACTCCAGAGTAAACTGTGAGAGCAAGGCATGAATCAAATGAGGCTGGCTTTGATACAATGAAAATAAACCCAGAAAACAGGCAACATACTGCAACTCTTTGCAACGACCCCATCACCTGGCTCAAAATATCTCATGAATGTGTGACGTGCAAGGTATATCAAGTCAACTACATAAGTCCCACCAATCTGTTAGAGCATGTTTAAGAAGCATTGAATCCCAGATATCACATGATCAACACCCCAAAATGTAGTCATACTAGACAGGGAATTTCAATTGAATGTTATATAGAGGGAGAACTTACAAACATATTTATATGATAATCCACGATCACGTCCAGACAGGTAATGTCGTTTTTGGATGTTTGGGTGGAAGTTTTTGTGAAATTTTGGCATACAGCTGTGGGGCAGTGTATGTGTGAGAAAGAGCTGACATGGTTGTGACCCTATCAGGCAGTAGGAGAGTGCAAGCAGAATTCACACCATCTAAACAACAAACACTGGCCGTGAGAACCAGGTCCTCTCTGGAGAAGCCAAATTCTTTACTCGAGAACATTCTCTTGGGTGACAAGCAGCTGTCAGCTCAAACAGGACCACTAGATTCTTCATGTGTTTGAGCTGAGGCATATTACCTGAGACGTATTAAAACAATGTGAAAAAGGGCTAAGGGTGTCAGATTTTATTCGATATGTCTGTGCTTTGCTACTGCAAACAAATCATCAATATATACATTTTGCTTTCTGGCGTATGCCATGAAATATATTTCATTTTTGCTTTCTGCTTTGTGGTACCTTGAATATCGCTATACATTTCAAAATCATTCCAGTCAAAAACAGACAAGGTAAATGTACCATAGCAACACTACAGAGCACTGGTCTCTATGGAGAAAATATTCAATATCACCAAAACTGGACATTGGAAAACAATGACATTCCAGCTACCAATGCCCTCACACTGGGAGAAATGGTTAGGAACATGCACTGGTGAATCACACTGGCATCTGTGCTTTATACAGGACAGACGACTGGCAATCCCAGGAATGCTAGACTCCAACCCCGTAGGAGCCCATGTTCTTCTTATTGGCCACTGGTGAGCCCATCCACAGGGGCAATGTCCAAGATGAGTTCCCACACAATAGGAACAAGACATTTATGACTGGGATTCCATGGATGAGAAAGATAGGGGGTTTCACTCATGGGGTTCGTGTCTGGCCCTGTACCCCGGACAGGCACCTACCCCCGCCTCTTCCCCAGAACAGAGGTTCCCCGTCCCCGAGACACCTCCAAAATGTTTTTGTGTGGAGAACCTGAGGAGAGTTAAAGGTCAGCAGAATGGGAGTGGGAAGAGCCCCCGACATGCTGCAAGCCTGTCCCATTCAGGATGATTTAGACCGCTGGTTATTACCTTCTGGCTGCCAGACTGCCACTGTCCCCCATGTTACTGGCTGTGTTTAATTACTCCCATGCATCTCATCAACAGAGCGAGCAGAATTCCTGCATAATATTAACATGCCACCGTACTCTCCAAAAAGTTGAACAAGGAACCCTTTAAGAAAGTTAAAAATATTACAGACGTCTTATTTTCCCTGTGGCATTTGTGGCATGGGGAGTGGTGTATACAGAGGGAAGCTGATTTTGCGTAATGTGTTTGAAACTGTGAAATGTGTGCCTCTTTGGGCATTAAACCTGAATTGAATAACTGAAGATGAAGTGAACTAGTTTTAAAGGATCATGCTTGATACACGAGCAATGAATATTAACTTTCTTCATTTTTGAAATGGCAGATGGCTTTATGTGGTTATTGGTTCATTCAAAGACAGTTCCAGACAGTTACAACACCACAAACAGCTCACTTGGAATTATGTTTTTTTTTTAAATATATTTATTAATTTACTATTTCAAATGTTCCAATGTGTATTATCAAATTCACCAAGCACAGGTTTCACAAATTTGTATTCTGATATATCCTATATAATTCAGAAATATCAGTTATTTAAAAAATCACATTAATTCTTTAAAAAAAAAGGTTTCCAAAGATTTCAAGCAAACATACTTATGGTGGTGAAATGAGAAAAGGTCATGCTGAGCACTACCAGCAATGACAGGAACATGAGCACCACCCTCTGGTGTACATATGTTACTGCAGTTTGCGACATCAACTGGACTATGTGTCTATACATTCTGATGGAGAAGCCTTAAAAGCTCTCTCTATTTCTTGTCAGTCAACTTTTTATGTGTCAGATATGTGTGATTCCTCACATTGTTATAAGTAATTAGAATAACGTGTTTACATTCTGTCATATTTTACATTATACGACAAGGTTTTTCTGAAAGAAAGACTCTCTTGAGTAGTGTAGGGTTTGCACTACATGATGCATCAAATGAAATACCAACGGTTTCCACCACCCCTTTTGTCCTACAGGAGGATCTTGCCCAATTAAACCTGTTTTTCCTTCTTCCTTTGATACATATCACACATTCACACACCCAATTAGAGCCTTGTTGGTATCCTTTGAGGGGCCATACCCACATTTTCCTTGGCTATACCTTTTGTGTCATTCAACAGGCCTGCTGTTTATTTGAACCTCATATTATAACATGTTTCCCCAATTAGAACCATCTCCTTCCTCTCTTTGGAGTTTGCTTAAAGAAAGCAGGGGTAAAACAGGCCGCTTTAACAAGTGTGCTCCATTCTCCAGCTCACTGCAAGTTTACCCACATCTGCCCCACTCCCTAACCTTTGTCACTGAGAAGGTCACACCAGGGGTCAGGGGTCATCTCTTGTCTCATTGTAGAGGTAGGGCAAACACATAACCTGCGTCCAGCAGCATGCACCCCCACCCCTCCAGGAGTGGCAGGGCGGTTCAGGTTCAAGAATGAAAAATGTACCGGAGTTGTTCTTTGACACGGTTTGCCGCGCAGTTGCCTGAAAGGATCGTTCAGATTCTCTAATTGGGGAGAAAACGAATGGCCGTGCGGCTTTGTCGGCCCTTTGTGTGTCATCAATGACAGCACTCACAATGCATAGAAAACAACAAAAACAACAAAAAAAAGCAAAAAACGGCTTGGGATGAGAATTTGCAGGTGTGCAGGGATGTGTTTGAGGCAAGGTGAATGGGACGGGGACGGGGGACGGGGGACGGGGGGGGGGGTGGCAAGACAAGATGATGTGATCCAAGCTGATGGGACGGGCCCTCGTGAGAGCCGATCCGGTCTGGAGCACCACAACAGGTCTGACAATGCGGGGGCCATTGCCCTGTGGTGGAATCCAGTGGGCACTCCAACCGCAGATTCTCGAATGGCAGACACCACCCTCTCGCTCCCTCTCTTTTCTCTCACCCTCAACCCTCGAGCTTATCTGCGTGCCGCCTTCCCTAATTAACCCAATTCCCAGATTCACATTTTTCCTTCGGTGACCACCCGAGCAGCTGAGAAATGGGCAGCCTGGCTGACAGAGACGGGTCTGGGCCACAGAAACACTAAAAGAATGTTTTCTTCTAATGGCCCTGAAAAGAGAACAGGGAAATCAGCATAATGGCTGTAATTCCCTCCCACACGTTCACTCACTCACATACACACAGTAACCCACCCACCCACCCACATACATACACCCACACACACTCTCTCTATCCCTCTACACCCTTCCTCATCCAAACCTTGATTAACCTCCTCACTCGCTCCCTCCCTCTCGCTCCCACACACACATTCACTCACGCACAATGTGCCTAGGAGGCCCTGACAGATGGATAGAGGGCTTTTTTTGGATAGAGGGGAAGGGGGGTGTCTCTGTGCAAATGGCAGCCTGGTTCAGTGTGATGTTGTCAGGATCCTGAATTGATCCCCGCACAAACTATAGAGGCCTCCATCCGCCAGCGTGTCACAATGGCAACAAGTGTTGGGAGCTGGGAGCAAGCTTGTGGAGGCATGGAACTCTCAGCCTTGAATGATAGGCCAGCAAATGGCCTTCTTTTCATTTGTCTTTCATGGCTGATCCAAGCCTCATTTCTTTCCCTCTCTTGCACAGAGCTGCCCCATCCAAAAAAACAAATGGTTTTGTTGGTTTAATTTCCCTCCCCATTCTACAAGGCTGAGATTTCTCAGACATTGCGATGTTTGTTTGTTTGTTTTATTCTCCTCCTTTACGAGTCCCTGCTTCAAGTGGTGGGACTCTATGCTTTGACCTGTGGATCAGTGAAAAGCTGGAGGATCTCTCATCTGCAAAACGCTGGCTGCTTTTCAGCGGACCTTTGAGAGAAGCTCGCTGGGAGGTCTTGATGTTTTTCACTCTCAAAGAAAAATAAACATCTTGCCTGTATGCTGTGCTTAACATTACAACAAGTTCTTGGGATAAATAAACAAGAAGGGGTTCTTCTCAAACTCAAGTAACGCCCACAAATGTTTGCCCAGGTTGTTAGCATTGCTATGGATTTGTGATTCCTTGTATTCTAGGTAGGTGTCAACTAAAAGTTGCCCAGATAATCAGGCAATCAACAGGCCTAAAAATGTACCCTTTGGGCATATCTCTCTGCCAGGGCTTATAAATCATGTGTGCTTTGGGCATTGGGGACCCAAAACACAATTCTGAATAGACCCCTGGTAGAACGCCCACACTGACCCCAACTGTGACCTGTGACAACAGAGGACAGAATTGAAGACAACCTCCCCCCAAAAGCTGACAACAGTGCCATCACGCTCCCATATCACTACGTCACTGTCACTTTTCCAGGCCCTAGTTAATGTTCCACCGACCTACAAGCAACCATTCTCTGTCATCTCTGTCCATAGAGGGATGGAGACAAGACAGACAGGGAGGCCAGGGTGATCACAAAGAAAATGTAAAGGTCATTGATTGACAAAAAAAAACAATGCAGAAGGGTGCAGACAATGCAGAGAGGACCATAGGATGATTCAAGCTCTGTGTACCTGCAGAACATTCATTTATCACAGGCCATTAGATAGAGCCCAAACACAACACAAGAAAGGAGAGGCTGAACAGTCCGGACGGGTCTTTAGCAATACTATCAGAGAGACTGAGTGAAAGCTCAAGGGAATCATCCAAGAAAGTGTTATGTTCACATCACATTTTGAACTACACATATACTAAGTTAACTAAGTGTACATCTCCAAGCTGTCTGGTAAACACTTAGTTTGTGGTATATGTTTTTCTAGACTTATGGAGGTATAGTGCCAATGGTGTGTAGTTGTTGACAGTCTGATGACAAAGATGATGTGTTCAGAACACAGGTTGAAGAGTTCTGGGACCTGTACAGATCACAGAAAGTAAAGGCTTTTTTAGACTAGCTTCCATTGTCACAAAGGTTTTCATATGTTTTTCCACCAGCCTACAACCATCGGGTACAATGGCACTTAATCAAGATTAGAAAAACGAAATGCACTTGTCCTGTAGTTACACTGACATTTACAGATACATAATGTTGTATTTCTAACCCTTGTACACAAGTGTGAGACACTGAAGAACAAAGTGGGCTGTAGCATTCTCATGGGAGAATGCTGCAACCCAAAGAAACATGGGGTCTGTCACCTCCAGGGCCGCGTTGAATAGGTGGAGCACACGAGTGGGGGGTCTGAAGTGCATTAATGAGGGCTTGTGTGGGGCGAGGCGCATGCACGTACTGTATGTGCCTGTCAAGCAGATGCATTCTCCAGCTCCCTTTTGTGCTTTTCAACCTGCATAGCAATGGCAAGTACATTACCATGTGTTAGAATGCGTAGCTGAAGGGTGGGTGGAGTGGTGGTGGTGGGGGTGGGGGTGTTGGGCAGGGAGGCAGGGCACACAGTTGTGTATTGTTGAAAGGCAAGGTCCTCTAAAAGAAAGAGCAGAGGGAGTGAAACAGGCCACTGACAAGGGCCCTGAATGAGAATCAATTAATTTTCATTTAGTGTAACAATCTGAGGGGACGGGATTAGCATGTGTGAGCCTCATTTGATCGTGGCAGAGGCCGCTGGGAGCAAAGCAAGGCCCACATTAAGATAATGATGGGGTCAGTGCAGCCCGGCCTCTGCGCTCATTAGCACCACTGAGTCCTGCGCTAGCATAACGCGTCACTTTGCTGCAGATGACCCAACTTCAGCAGCTCCCTTTTCATGGCTAAATCGTACAGTGCTCAAGGCTGCTTGCTAGGAGAATGGCTGTGCAAATGAAGCCAAACAGCAATGCACTATGGGCCCTCGGTAAGCGTTCCAACTTCACTGAATTCATTACAAATAGTGTTCCTTCTCAGCTGCTCCAGCATCATGTGCATACTGATACATGATCCATAGAGTTCACGGCAAAATGTCAGCGATCTGTCAGAAAATGACATAAATGCCCTAACATGATAGATGTAATATACATCAGTGTCAGCTGCATCATTATGCGTCTCTTCCCCATTCCTCTCTATCTCTATCTCTATCTAAGTGTTGTACCTCTTGGTCTTCCTCTTGCATAGCCTCTGATCCACTTCACTTTTTAGGTCCAATACAGAGAGGAAAACGTTTGGAAAGAAAGTCAAATTAAAATGGGATTATACTGAGGAGAGCGAGCAGAGCTCGAAGCTGCAGACAGGAAGCTTGGCTGAGCTGAGGCCAGGGGTGCACCTCTGCACGTGCAGAGAGGGGGTGTCCCAGACAGTTGAAATGGGGCGGAAAGTATTGGGGAAGAAAGGGAGGTGAAAGAAAGGGCTAAACAATTGAAGACTGGGTCACATCTGTGACACCAGAGGGACAAAACCTGGCATGGTGTAAAAGTGTGCAGACATCACATACTGAGCAAAGCTGTCAGCCAGCTGTTTTAGCTACCTGTCAATTAAAAGTGGTGTATTTCACTCCAAACAGAGACCAAGACAGCTTTACAGGGCCCGACATGAGGGGCTTCACTAAGGGGAAAGTTTACTAGTCTAAATGCCATACATCACTTCACTGAAGCATCGGCCTGTTGCAAGTGGCAGTTACAGACAAGGATGTTTAAATGTACATTAAAATGTACATTACAGAAAATATCTACCTGCACCCAAACCTGTATCCTACATACCTACAAAGTTACACATACATACACACACACACACACACACACACACACACACACACACACACACACACACACACACACACACACACACACACACACAGACACACACATATATATGTACTTATCTACAGGTCACATTCAAATGCTACTTCCGTCAAATAAACACACATACACACAGACACACACCCTATATGCTACAGAATAGTCCTTTACATTAAATGCACATTGTGTAATCCCCAATGCTCTTGTCACTCGACATTCTCTTCTCCACACTTCACTCAGAATATTCAACAGTCTGGCCCAAAACGGAGGTGGCAATTCCATGAATGATTTAGGGCTACATGTGCCTTAATGAGGCTCTCCGATTGAGATGCAGACAGATATGGGCCTGACCTTTTAGGGCTCCTTCAGCCCATCCAGAGACACATTACAGAGACAAAGGCAGACATTAGGAGAAAGGGCTGCAGAAATCAGATGGCTTAATTGTTCTCCGGCCATTTGGCCATCAGTCAAGAGAACGTTTAGAAATCTACAGAAAGTAGAGAAGGGAAGTGACAAAAAGAAGAGAGGGAGCGGGGGGGGAATGGAAGGGCGAAAGAAAAGGGGGCCACTAAAACACCCACTGAGAGAGGAGGCAGTGAGAGGCGGTGAGAGGGAGAGGTCCCTTTGAGGGTCTGCTGAAGGGTAAAAGACAGGCAGCACTTAACAATACTGTACAATGCTGTTCTGCCTCATTAAGTGGCATGGAGGACAGTGCTGGAACAATGTCCCCCCTCTGTCCCGTGAGACAGCAGCAGAAGCAGCTCTGGTGGGTCCTCCAGTCTTTGGCCCATATGTTTTGGTCCTCTACACAGGCCCAGGCTGCAGCAGGGCCGCCTGCTCGGCATCTGGACACACATGGACACAGGCCTGTGGTCATCAGACCTGACCGCAGGGGCCACAGTAGCCATGGAAACCACCACAGAGGAGGGAAAGTGTCAGGGGAGCTGTAACTCGTAAAATGCTAACAAGTGAATCAGGCTAAAGGGTTTTAGGGTATTTAAGTCTTCAGGTAGAACATGGTGAGTGGATTTGGTTGACTCTACTTATGTTTACTTATTCAAATCTCTTGAATGAATTCAGTAAATTGGCACTTCTAATCACCACGTGTGAATATTATTCACCTTTAATCAAAATAATGTTTCTAGTGTTTTTTTTTCTAATCAAAATAACATTTTAAAGTTTGAGGTTGTAGCGGCAGTGGTCATAATCATTTAAGCAACTTGTTGTTGAGTATTAAAAACATTACTATACGGGAGAATCATTTATATACTGCAATGGAGTTCAACTTTTGGCATGCACAGACTTTCCTCAGACATTTATGTAATGAAAAATTCATTGTTATCTACAGAACAGTAATTTCATGCATTTTCATGGCTTTTCCATTTTGGTGACAGATTGACCCGCACTTACCACTTAAGCGATGAGTAATCTTAGAATGTATAGGAGGTGTGACTGTCAGTGTGATGGAGTACACGGCTGCTGCCGGCACATGGGGACCTGCCTTAACTCTTGTCCATCCTTAACACAGGGACGCAAAACAAAAGGGTTGAGCAGAAACAGGGAGAGGGAGAGAGAATTGGGGGTGGGGTGATGGTTTGCATCATAAGAAGAAGAAGGGGAAGAAGAAGAATCCTTTCTTAATACGTGTTTACCCGCATTCTGTTGCCTGGTCGAGGAGCAGTAACCAAGCATGGAGAAAGGCGGCCCCTATTCTAGGAGGAGTGCTCAAAGCCCCCGCAGGGTCAAGGGTCACTAACTCCGCCATTGTTCCTGACAGGGCAAGCACACTCCAGATTTTCTGAAGCTTTCAAAAGCCTGTACTGGGGGGAGGACAGATAGGCCAAGAACAACTGGGTCAGGACCAGAGGCTTTGTGGCAGCAGAGGGAAGAAAGAGTCAGGGAAAAAAGGTTAAATGAAGAGCGAAAGGACCCTTCTGTCCAATTACTGTGGGGACAAATGCTCCATGTGCCCCTGCAGGGTCAAAGTTCAACACAGCCTTTGGCGGTGGCACACTTGGGCTTATTGTGGAGCCGATAAGATGAACCTCCACCATGTTTATCTAAGTCACTCACCAGCCCAATTGTGAGGACATAAATATTTTCTGCCTGAATGCAGCCACTTAGCAGAATTTATTATTTTATTGGCCTGTGCTTGTGCCTTGATGGGTCAGATCATTTAACAAGACATCCGGTTGGATGCACCAAAAACCAGAGCAAGGGAAAAAGTAAGCATCTCTTGTGTTTCTTAGCGTGACAGTCTTTTTTTCAGGTGAACACAGGATCCATTCAACATAGACCTGTCAAAAGAGACTAGCCCCACCGCCAAAATCCGCCTCAGTCAGCTGAATTTAAGCAGAAAAAAAAGGGCAAAAGGGACACAAAGTCTACTTCTCGAGACGCAAGCTCTTTCATCTTGGTAGTTGAAGGAAAATGGAAAGTGCAAGGCTTGCAAATCAGAAGGACAAACCCTTGATGAAAGAGGTCTCCTCCCGCCCCTCCCAGTTGGGGTTTTATGCCTCTCAGGCCTGGGCCCTCTGAGTTCTGGTGCTTAGGCCCTGGACCCGGCCAGCACTTATGGGCTAATGCCTGCAGACACAAAGGGCCAGTGGCAGAGTGGTGCTGTGAGTGTGTGTGCCGGTGCTGGGCGGCATGGATTAGGACCCCTGGAGGTATTTCCTCCTCTGCCCGGGCACTCGCGGATTAGTGTGCTGATTTTAATCATCTACTTGTTAGGTTAACAAGCAAGGTGCAATCGTGTTACCGCATCTCGACTTGACTTCCGCAGCCATTTTGGACTTCTTCAAAATTCGGCGCCATTGTGTGGGAAAGCCATCCGGGATTTCCTGCTCAGGGTTGAAGAGGGTCTGGTTCTGGCGATTATTCTGGTAGCGATGGTGACGGGGCAGGTGCTGGAGGTTCATTAAGGTCAGCCGTTGCTTTAATCACGTTGACAATCAATGCAGTGGATTTAAGAGGATGATGAAGTCATCTTTGCTTTGGTAATCACTTTAAAAAATGCTTACCGTCAGTTCATTAAAGGAAATGAGTTTAGAGGGATGTGTTGTAGTTCAAAGACGCAGCCAGACTCGGGCTGGCCCTCAGACACCATGTGAAATTGCTTTTTTGCACAACACCACAGCAACCATACATGTGCACTGTTGCTCTTTAGAGAAGGGGGACTTTGAAATCTCCCAGATTAAAATTCACAAGTTCCTACTCTCGGATCAGCATAATTGTCTAGACGTTTCTGTTCCTTCAAACAATGACAAAAAAACGTGAAGAAAAAAAAAAAACAGACGAAGAGGTTGAGAAGTTCAGAGGTGCTGAAAGAGAACTTGGGCCCTCAGAAAAAACAAAAGCTAAGAGCTGTGCGACATTCCGTCATAGTCACACACTGGTGCTTTTGAATGCGGAAGCTCATGAGGCTCGGCCATGAGGGTTTGAAAGCCCCGGCACTCATCTCAGAAAAATCCATTTTCCATGGCCCTTCTCAGCCGAGGGCCCCATCATGGCAGGGCCCAGAGGCAGCTCAAACTCTTGGGGAGGGCGAAGGGGGTGCAGAAGGGGTGTGGTGGTGGTGTTGGTAGTTGAGGGGGGGGTTTGGGTGGAGGATTTTCCTCACGGTGGGGCTCCTCTCCACAGGTCCTCTCCATCCCTCATGAGCTGCCCTAAGCTTGTTGGACACACATCAGGCCACAAGGGGAAGCCCAGTTGGAATGGCCAGGGCTCGGGGCTGCTTACAGGCCCTGGAAGGGAGCGGGATGACCTTTAATCAGGGATCAGGAGCAGGGCCCTGCAGCTGGATGCCTCCGGGAGCCTGCCGACACCTACGGCCCGGGTCAGCCTCCTGCTGGTCGACCACGGCTATGGTGTAGAACACACCACTGATGAAGCGATCAGAACAGTCAGGAGCCACGTGTAAGCGTGTTGCCGTTGTCATATTACAGCTGCCGAGCATGCATGACGACTCCCAGATCAAAGCGGGATCAGCCAGAGCCAGCCAAGGGAAATGTTCTGACCAATTCAAAAAGTATGTGGTTGGTCATGGCCGAGAAATCTCCTTAGGAACCATACAAATGTGTAATGTTCCCTGTGCATCTGCGCCAAAGGGACCTCTTCCAAGGGGCTCTTCAGGCCGAGGCATTTGGCAGGGAGGGAGGGATGCATTTTTGGGTGGTAAACCAACATTTTCACCAACAGTTGAAAAGATCAAAAAGGAGGCCATGGAAATCTTGGCACCTTAGGCGTCCCGGGGTGGAGGAGAAAAGGGGGCACACAAACGTGATTGGCCCGGCGGCATCCATCTTGTGGCGCTGCTTTAAGCGCCAGTGTGGGCTGACAGCTCTCCGTGTGGCACTCCCAGGGCAAGAGCGGGGATCTTTCAAGGGAGGTGTCAGCGCCATTGAATGCCCCTCTGTTATTAAAGCGGCAGCGGGGCGCCAGGCAAGTGAAACATCACTCAGCCGCCCGCATCAGTCTCCGCAGCAGTTTGTCTTGCATGGGCACAGCCTGGCGCTTTGAGGGGCACCGGCACCCCGGAGGCCTCCTGCTGGCTGGCCCCTTCAACACCGTCCTTGTGCCCCCTTATTCCTCAAAGCCACCACCTCCTCCTTCTCCATCACAGGGGCATGCAGCCCTCCTCCAGGCGAGGGATTAGACACCCCCTCTCCCCTTCCCTCTTCACTCACCCGACAGCACCAGGGCACCATACCCTCTCTTCTTTCTATCTTCTTTGCCCTCTCCTTCTCTCTCTTTTTCTATTTTTTCTCTCTCTCTCCCTCTCTTTCTCATTTCTCTCCCTCCCTCCCGCAAGCACCACCAGCAAGGCGCGCCCTCTTTTCTTCTTTCCCACTCTCAGGGAGAAGGAGGACAGGGATGAAGAGGCAAGGGCCTTTCACGGCGAACAATCTGCCAGGGGGCCAGAGAATGAGCGGGCACTCAATTAAGGGCTGCCCATTGAGCCGGCCGAGAGGGCCTGAATGCGGGGCCCTCCAAAGGAATGGAGTCCCATGAATAGATTGTGGGGCTTCATGAAATATTAAAGAGCAGACGGATTTCCCACAATATTTGTACACCTCCCTTTGTGGGGATTTCTCCCTCCATTGAGCCCGAAACTGTTAACACATCCGCTCTCAACACACGGCCCAGGGACCGCGCTAAAGAGCCGCAGAATCCCCCAGCATCAAACGCAGGTCCCCACACCCCCCCCCCTCTTTTCTCCCCAACTCTGATTCGCTCTCTCACTCTTTTGGCTCTCTAGCTCTGCCCATACAGATCCCCCTCACTGGGAGAGAAGGCCTGAGCTATTCATGGTGAGGATTACAGCAGTTTTAATGACCACCTGCCCTTTCTGCTGCTGTGGTGTGCGTTTGGGTGGGTATGTGTGCAAGTGTGTATGTGTCTGTGTGTGTAGGGACAGCCACCAGCCTCTCGCTACTCTCATTGCCGAAAAGTATAGGCCAGTGAAACAAGTGCGTAATAACCCAGCCACCATCACAGAGTGTCTCTCATTACGAAGAACTTGCCCTTTAGGCTCAGCCAACCTGCCAGTGCGGTGCAGCTGTGCCACTGAAGGTGGCTCCACTGGCATCGCGTGGCACTCAGTGTGCTCAGGGCATCAGTTTGAACTGACTAGGTTGCCAACATTAACTAAAAATGCAGAGATATTATCCCTCACGCATTCACATCAGCAACTGTATAGGATCTATGCAAATATTATTCAGTAGTAGCTAAAGCATCATGTATTTAACCATCATAAGTGGACTTAAGTGTATAATGCATAATTGTACAAGTTTGTATAGTTTAAAAAGCTCATTAACTCTGGACACAGATCCAGTTTGAAATAAGCTGCATGTCTTCTTGGGAGGACTTTTCCGACTAAGACTTTATAAAGTTTCACACACGTCACAAATTGTGCTTTACTCGTTCATCAGACATTTGGAAAAAAATGTCGACCGTTGACAGACACAAACACACACACACACGCACACACACACACACACACACACACACACACACACACACACACAAGATGACATTAAGTAGCGCTGCACTGAGGGCTTTAGACACAGAGGATAAGGAGCTGGTTAAGTCTTCAATTAGCATGACAAAGGCTACATATCTTAGCAATGGACCAACTTCAGAAGGACGGAGCTAAAAAGGGCTGTGCTAAGTCTAAGAAACACAGAGCCTCTGTCCAAATTTAGCATTCTTGGCCTTTGAGCACTAGCACTTGTATTTTTAGAGTTGCCCTGTTTTTGTCAGAGGCAATAGCACAAAAAAGAAAACATGACACTTCTGTTGCAAAGCCCACACCCAGTAAAAGCAAAGCAAAATACACCCGACACCCTACGTCCAACATCAGAGCCAGACAGAGAGAGAGCGCGAGAGAGAGAGAGTAAGAATCACATTGGAGATCTTGCTTGCATTTTTCATTTTGCAATATCATAAAAGTGAACAATTTGTCATAATTTTGCCTTTCTATGGCAAAATAAAGATCTATCCCAAAACCAGACAGAGATCAAAGTTTAGTGCAGGCAGTGCAATATATGTGACTGAAAGAGCTGCAAATCTGGTAGAGCCAAAGGTTTTGTTTGAATTGTGAAACACGTTGTCTTATTTTACTTGAGAACAGGAAAAACTTGAGAACAGGAATAGCAGTCAAACTAGTAATAAAGCACACTAAATTATCCAAAATGCATGTTTCTTATATTGTTAGAATGTTCACATCATAATAAGTACTTAGATGTTGCTTCACATTTAATTTCTGAACAAACATATTTTGTTTTCATTGAGGTCGGCGTAACCCCGTGAAAACCTCTCTTTATGGTCCATAACTACAGAGGGTGCCCCGCCACAGACACAAGAGACAATGCAAGAAAGGAGACCCCTATCGTAAAACACAGTAGACACAACAGGGCTGATTTATTTTGAGTCTGGAACCATTTTGAAGCAGAATCAGGGGGCCTGTCACGAGTCCCGTCTCCCCAGAGCTGCTCTTTGCTACTGTCTCTTCCCCAATAAGATGTCTGCCTTGTACATCTCTACGTGTTTTCTTTCTCTCATAACAGCTGGGAGTGATCCGGGTGACCCAGACACGGTACACTTTATGTCCGGCGCACCAGGAGCAGGCTCCACACTGCTGGCCCCGAGTTGTGTTGCTGATGCTGGGGGGGGCGCTGCAGAGGGGAGCCCCCTCAGCCTGGGCTCCATATGCTGGAGCTCTGGAGGCAGGCTGTGAACGGTCTCCCGGCGCAGGGGAGGGCAGCCAGGGGGCAGGGGGCCACCGCGACCACATTGTGATGGGGGGACAGGAGCCGAGCATGGCCCAGCAGGAGAGTGACGCCTTTTCTATAGAGCAGCCAACTGGAGGCTTCTTTCTCACAACCTGCTTCTTTCTCTGTCCCTCTCTGGATCGCAGTCTCCTCTTCTTTCACCCCTCTTCTGATGCAAACCCCCCTTTTCTTCTTCGCACTGGCAGATTGATACACTTGCTGAAATATGTGTTTTTTTTCCTCTCTCACACACACTGTTTCTCTCTCTCTTTCTCCTTATGTCTCCCTCGCTCATTATTGTCATTCTTCTTGAACTGACTTTTTTATGAAACTGCGGCCCCAGTCCCTCCACTCAACCCCCCCCCCCCCCCCCCCCCACCTCTCCTATTCTCAGGGGAATTAAATCGAACCATGCCTTTTCCGTTTCTCAATCATCTTGTCCACATCAAAGTCCCTCATAGAAGTATGTAAAAGAGCAAAAGGGGCTGATGCCTTTTGAGTGAACCAGACAAATTTTCACTATTTTTTTTCTTTGCATTCTTTCCCCATTCATTTCTTTACCAGGGCACAAAGCATTTCATTGAAATGCCTTTGCATATTGTTGATCGGAGAGCCTGAATGGTAGGTTCTGATTAAGCGTCTATATGGCCACACACACACAATTTGTTTTTGCCCATGAAAGTAGTTGGAGACCAAACATGCTGGACCATGGCAACTATCGGTCAAATGGTTCAGTTTACGTGTTGCCAATCACCACAAAGAGAGACATTAAACATTTCACATGTTTTGGGTGCTGGCTGTGTATTCCAGCCATATCTGGACACCCTATGCATCTATTTGTGGATTGGCTGAAAATAACTGTTTTTAGAGTGGGGAAAGCATATGAGCTAGTTATTACTAGCAAAGTCAGAAAGGGCGGAAATACATAATGGCAATGGAACTGAACAGAGAAAAATGGAAAGTGAATGGTGAATGAACACATGCAGAGAATACTAAATAAAGAGCACATTCCGGTAATTTCTATGAAATCCACAAACAGAAAACAGAACTAGGCATTTTTCACTGGCAGTATTTAATGGAGGTTTATGGAGATCTCATACAGAAAAGAGAAAACATTTGCTGATAAAAAAAGGTTTTAGGGCAAACGTTTTAACATCAAAACAACATATATTTGAGAAGCCATCTCTTCAGCTTCAGGAATGTTCACTTTTTAAGAATCTATTTGGAAATAAACCTTGTACAGAGCTTAAATTACTATGTATTATACACCATCTAGCAGCTACTGTCATATCATGATTAGACAGTATATTTTGCCAAATATCAAGTTCAGCTCTTCAAACACAATTATTATATTAAACTATGTATAATATACAAAAGTAAAGGTGTGAAGAAACTTTTTTAAAGACTCAAGGAAGATAATTTGTCTAATTTAAATCTCCATGCCTCTAGCTTTCAAAGGGAAACTTTCCAGTGTCCATCAGCTCATGGGAGACATTTAAAAAATGTGCTGCTCTGCTGCCCTCTGTTGCCTTTGGAGACCATTACACCCAAATATAATTGAAACTGTAATTATTGCAGCTGTGTTGTGTTTTCCTGCTCTAATAAAATATAATACATTCCAGTTAGCGGTTATAGTGGAGACAAGTGAAGGCCAACTTAACTTAAGGTAAGGCCAATAAATAATAAACAAATCAGCCTACACAACACACTGCAATGGCAAGTTGTCTCAGAGTATTCCTCGTTTTAAAAGACATAATGGTTCATGATACTAAGGCATTTTGCATTAAGGAACTGTTCTACGGTAAAACACAAAATATAATAAGTATATGTTATCCATTTCCAGCAAACCAGTTTAAAGCAAAGGCCACAGAATGACCTTCCCTTGTCTTGGCATGCACACAATATAAATCTCTACCCACTTCTGACAAAATGATAGTCTCCCTGGAATCAGATGAGGGTCATTAATATTTTGCGTTTGTGAAATGATGTTCACAAATAATTTCATAGCTTGCAGTTGTATTACACTTTTGGTGTGCATGTGAACAAAAATTGTATGCATGTATCTGAATGTGTGAAGTTCAAGTTTGTGAATGCGTCATAATGTTTTGCATCTGTAGGAATATATTGTTCATGTGTGAAAATGTATTGTGCACAGGCACACATATTTTCCAACCTTTGTGTGTGACACTGAAGGTACCAGCTACAAAATACAAGCATGAAGCCCCTTTTTGTTTACACCTGGACCAGAAGCGTTTTCTTTAGGGGTGTGTCCCCATTGGCTACTGATTTTTTGAGTGATAGCTCAGGTTTTGGCAGACATGAACACCCTAAACAGCAGCACTGGGCATTCTCTAGTTAAGTGCTGGATTTGGACATTGGAACATTGGAAGTTCAGCTCTAATAACAAACAAGGCTGACTGCTGTCAGTTTTTTATTGCACAAACGACTCACTGCAACACACACGTGTTATATATATGGAGGCGACACAGGACACACACAAACACACACACACACATACGCACACGCAGGCCTGAGGTCGCCGTTAATTCGACTTCTGCCTTTAACCCATCCCGGATCGTCCCTCCTCCAGGATCCTCCAGGAGCAGTGGGCAGCTTCTCAGCGCCGGGGACCAAGTGAACCGTCTGTCTCGGTCAGGGACGGACAGGAGTGTTCTGTTCTGTTTTAATATAGTTTAATCACATTTTAATGTGATAACATTAGGGCTGCAACTATCGAATATTTTTGGAATCGAGTATTCTATTGATTATTTCATCAATTAATCGGATAAAAAGTACTTTCGCATTTTTAAACAACAATAACAATAGTGTGTTACGCAACATGACAGGCCTGTTGAAATGACCAAGCAATTGGCTGTTATTCCTGACAAAAACAGGTTTTTATTCCAACTCCAACACTTTTATTGGATCAAAGCTCAAAGCCTTTGGCTTATTGGCTTCAAAACTAATACCCATTTAGTGCAAGTGTCATCTGACATTGTAACAAATACATAACAATACACACAGTAATGTAAACTTACTATGAAACATGTAAAACTATGAAATACAACTTCACAAAAAAGGCTATTTGGCCTCAGTTTTGTCTTAATACAAAAGTAAAAAGGGCTGTGTATCTTCTCCTGCAACAACCCATCTAAGAATAAAGTAGCTGTTGCACTCCCATTTGCTGCTGCTTTTCTTTGAGTTTTGTACAGGCCAGTTCACTCTTCTTATAGTGCTTGACCAGGCATCTCGCAGAGGCCACACAACTTGAGATTGTTATTCTTGTTTTTAAGTGTGTTCTGCACAACTAAATTCAGGGTGTGCCCTGCACATCTCACAGAAGCCCATCCATGTCTATCTTTCAAAATTCTTGCTGCTGCCACTATATTGGCCCCATTGTCATGGACAACAGCCTTCACCTTTTCAAAATGAATATGAAATTTGGCAGTAGCCTCCTCCAGCCAATCCGCAATGTTGGAAGCTGTGTGCCTCTCCTCCAGAGGCATTGTTGTAAGGGAGAGGGACTTCATTTCCCAATCGTCCCCCAAAAAGTGACATGTGACCCTCAGATAAGCCTCTGTGGCCACACTCGTCCAAATGTCTGTTGTCAGTGCAAAACATTCGGTCTCCTTAAGAACACTCTTCAATTTCTCTGTTATCTCTGTGTACTTTTTCTCCATCAAATTGGTGAAGTGTGTTCTGGAAGGAATGGTGTACTTGGGATTGAAAGCATGAATCATATTTCGAAATCCTGTGTCAGAATGCTGTCAGTCAACACTGCAGTTTCTTCAACTGAGTATGAGGGAGCTGTCCAAACAAAGCTGTCCATACGCCACAGTGATGTACTGAGGGGAAGAAAAAAAAAACTATTCATTGATATGCACAACAAATGCTGTAAACTAGCCCTACTCACTTCAAAGTAAATCCATACTGTGTGTAGATGTGTGCATCTGCTGCATTAAATATTACTACCACTACCCACTTTTCATTGTTATTGTCTGCACAGCCCTCAGCTGTCTTTGCATGCTGGCTGCTAAGCTGCCGAAGTCTGCAATCCTTGAAACAATACTTTTGAAAAAAGAGACAAAGTCAAATGCTGGGAGCGGACACAGTGCCAGGTCTTGTTGGTGCTCTGTTCCCTAGTTTCCATCTCCAGTGACTCTGCATCAGAGACGGTGACAGTCAAGACAGAGTGATAGTTCCTTTCATTTTCATTAAGTGCAGTGGCATAATTATCTGTCTGTGATGGCAGAGGAAAGGGTGGGTGATAGTCAGTGGTAGTGGTGGCGGGCACGGCGAGGGCCTGGGAGGTCAACACTGATCCGCAGGGCCACTGGATGTCTGTTTGAAGCTGGCAGCAGATAATGCATTTGACAGTTGCTTCTAAGATCAGGCAGGTTCTTTTTAAGGTTATATGAGCAAACTGATCTCTTGGTAAGGGGGGACTGGAACAGGGCAATAGAGGTTGGCTAGAGTTGGATAACATGGCTCCATGCCCTTCCGTTCTATAGAAAGGAAAACAAAATCCCTCCGCTAAATCAAACCAAATTTGGAGCCAGCGTTTGCGCAGTAGAGACGAGAGCCGATATCAGGTATACCCAGTGACAAAAAAAGAAAAGGTGCAGGGTTCTCTTCATTGAACTTGCAGCAACGCAGTACTCTCAGTATGCTGACAAGATAACTTTGTGTTTAGTTGGAAAAACATGAACTTTGTAACACCGAAGTAAAGGCACCTCTGTCTAAATTGTTCTACAACCACACAATATTTGGTAGCGTTTTTTGTAACGTTTATGACATTTCAGGTGTACATAGATGCAATGTTTTGGATATCGGAACACCTCGTTTAATCATTCACGCTAGGATTATTTATCGGATTACTAACATTAGCTTTAGATTCAACAAGCCTAATTTGATCAACAAGAACGCAAGATAACATTGCATTGCCTATGGCAGTGTTTCCCAAACTTTTTACAGTCCCGTACAACTTCAGACATTCAATCTCCAGCTACGTACCCCCCTTTGTCAGTGTAATTATTTCGCTGAACACTACAATGTATACATGAGTGTATTTTGGGCATTGCGACTGGGCTATTCAGACTATTTTAGATGTCATGTCTATTTATAGGTCAGTTTGAAAATGTAATGGGCTGTTTCACTTTGAAAATGCAAATCACATTTCTTCCCCCGCGTACCCCTTCGTCCCTTTGCGTACCCCTGGGGTTACGCATACCCCAGTTTGGGAAACACTGGTATCAAAACCAGAACTACCAGCAGTAATCGTCTTGTGTCTTAAGCTATTACCAATTAGTTCGTAAAAGTAGGTAACGGATACACTTACAATGGCAATGTCACTAATGTTATTCATCGGTTTCTCAGAAAAACAAATAAGTAAATGAAGGCCGCAGTGGGCGAAGAACATGCAACATTCACAAGGGCATCAAGGCCGGAAAAGGGGGACAACAACGGCAATGGCCGTCGTGCTGTTAGTGAAATTCCTGCCCTGATTAACGCTCACGTTTTCCTATTCCGTATCATATGTTCTCATAATTTTTATCTAACATAAAGGCTAAAATATTGAGCATTGTGATCTCTACTGGGTCTTTGGCTAACGTTACCCACTCATCGTAGCTACTTGTGCTGAATGCTCTTGCAGTGCAGCGTGCTGTAATAACTAATTTGTAAGACATTACACTTACCGAACAACTGCGAAGAACTTCAGGGTCTGTTAGTACAACCAACAGCACATGACTGTCAAAACATTTTTTAACAGTTACAAGAAATTATAAAAAAAATGGCTGGTTAAACCAAGACATCAAACTCAGCTACACCACATAATGATCAAGAATGGGCGCGATTCAGGTACTGCAGGTGTCTTGCAGTGAAGGCTGAGTCACTTAATTCCTCAAGTGTAAGGTGACCAGATTTCTGAGACAAAATCCAGGGACATTTTCAGTTCAGACACGTTAACACCTCCAAAACATGTCATATTTTTGTCTTTGTAATCGAAAAACGGGGACACTGACTGGGCCCTTATTCATGAAAGCAGTTTATCTTACCCTTGTTCGTAAATCACAAGGGGAATGTCAAACAAAGAGTTTTCTTCTTAAAACTAATCACAAAGTGGCTGAAATGAAGAGTAGTAAAGGTAACAACCTTTTGCCAGTTAATAAGAACCAATAACAGTCATAAGAACTTCGTTGATGTCATGCACAAGCTTCCTTGCAGTAGGCCTAACCTCTGTGTTTGGCTGATAAGTGACTGGTCTGCACGGATGGGTGACAGGTGTAGGTTTTTCCAGCATAGAAAATGTTAAGGCCATTGAGGCAACTGAATGCACTGTATTCCTATATTCGGTGTGAAAATCAGCTGGAACTATGAATATACAGATCAGGCCCATAGAGATTGGTTTTTAGGTAATACTATAGGCTACCTAAATTGAAGAAACAAACAAACAATTCTAAATACAATTTCAGAAAATCCAAGCAATGTCAAGGTGAGGGAGGGAGATCTCAGATCTGAATAATCTAAAAAATAACAAGTTCTGTGACACACTACCAGTTGACATATTTGTTGATAAAGAATATGTGAAGTTAATGTGGGAAAAAGACATTTCATTAGTGTCTTGTAAGAGACCACCACAAGAACACATGTTTTTTTGTGTTTGTTTTTAGGTAATGTAGGCCTACCATTATTCTAGGCTACCTGTAATTGTCTATCTATGTAGCCTAAGCACATGACTCATTTAAAGATGTTAGCACATTGAAACCCACTGCTTAAAATTGAACTGGTGAGACTGAACTATGAAAGATCAAAGTACTTTATTGTCATTCAGTGTGTTTACATGATGGTATAATTCGAATCTTTGCTTAGTCGGACTATGCTTTCTTTCGAGGGTAGGTGCTATTATCCCAATGTACATGGCAGTGAATAAATCGAATCATTGGCCGAAAGCATGTCATATCCGATACGATAGGTGGCGCTGTTTTTATTACAACTAGTGGTGATACAGCCCTTTCCGCTTGACCTCTTCACCACTACCAATAACAACAACAGTTGATTGAGCATGAATCGCGTCTGTTCATCGGTCCAGAAATGCGTGTTGCCTCTTGGGTTGTTTGTTTGTTTGTTTGTTTGTTTCTGCCAGGCCGATGTGTTTATAAGTTACATTATTCAAAGGTGAAAGATAAAAGGCGAGAGAAACGCATGCACATTCACACACGCGCGCAAATAATGGGTTACAGCCAAAACGCATTGCCCTTCTGCCAGTTGCATCAAATTGTTTAAGTACTTCTTCGCTGTCGATTTCCAAATCTGTGTGAATATTCATAAGAGCAAGTCCAGTCAGTCTTTTGTCAGTCATCGTACTTCGTAAGATGTGTCTTAAGACGCCCCATTGTACTGAATGACCGCTCAGCAGACGCTGTGGAAACGGGCAAATGTGCCGAACTTTCCAGGGCTTGATAAAGCTCACTGCATTTGGGCTGTAGCTCATTTAGCTGTTTCCAGCTCTATATCTGCATCGTCAACGCTGGGCATTAGTTGTCCGTACTCCGATTTTATAGTTTCCCCATCGTAATAAATATGCATTCATGATATTTTTCTATGACCGAGTTTGACAGGTATTGGTCAGGTAATAGTCGAGTGACAGCTGATTTCACAAGCATTAACTTTAAACCAGAATATTATAACGTGTCGGCATAGTCGCCCCGTAATGCCGTGCAGCGGGCGCATACTGTTATACTTTATGTTATGCATGACGTTCCCTAGGCTATATGTTCCTTACCGTTCTAATTACATGTCGTTGTTCTGTGTTGGGACAGAGCTTATACAGGTGGGTGACGGTAGCACAGTCTGTTCGTGGGCATAAAGCCCGTGCCATTGTGACAGTGTGTTGTGTTTAATAAAAAAGCCATAACAAATATACCACGCTTCCGTGATTTGTTACAATATAATGGTCTTGCTTCTATAATGTATAAACACGTAGGTTACAGGGTGGGTGTGGCAGAGAGAGAGAGGGAGAGCGATGATGCACACGGATATATCAGATTTAGCGACCGGAGCAAAGTTATGTTGCTGTAACTTTGAACTCTTTGCAATCAATAAATACAGTACTTAATAGGCTAATTGATACAATATCTCCTCGTTTGAGTGTGGTTGTTTGAGTGCAATGGGAGTGTATGATCGTTATTGTCTATAAAGCAGTGTTTCTCAAACTTTTTCAGACCAAGGACCACTTAGCCAATAAAAATTTGCGGACCATTTAACTAAATATCCCCGGAACAACATGCCTCCTACCCAAGACCTGGCGCCAGACAATTGTTAGCGCACACATGATTTTCGCGGGCTCTCCTTTTGTACGTACCAGTAGGTTAGACAACTCTTTATTAGATTAGGCTACTACTGGCTGTGTTCTCTTCGTTCTGAGTTGTATGTTAGAAATGTCGCAATAATTTACTTGTGGCCGTCGCGGACCACACTTCATCATATTTGATAGAATGAAGAACAAATTAGTTGTGAATACTATCACCGAGTTTGAAAGGTATTTGGTCAGGTAACAGCCCTTTAACAGCTGATTTGCTTTCTGATTTGACAGTACTGCTGTGTGTTTTAAGCAAATAAAATGTGGACTGTTTACAAGCGGGCACCTGCTATCGTTGATTATACAGTAAATACGTTGTGAAATGAAACAAAAACACATCACAGTTAAAGATGTATTAGTATTGATTGATTCACATCGATATGAATGGATGACATGACTAACAAGTGGTGGGAAATTAATATGAAAGTATTTGTTCGGTGAATTAGCGCGCTCTGTCCAAACAGTCGCAGTCAACGTTTTTGTCAACACTGGCACCACATAAGTATCGTAATTTGAACGTCCTTATACGTTTTTAAGGAGGGGTTGTAAAGGTACTCATATCTTCGGACCTCTTCTGTTATGTTTGTTCATAGTCAACAAGAATAAGCTTGTGAGACAGTCTGCAGGATATTCATAAATAAACGTGTCATTAGTATGAACAGCTGAGACAACGTATCGTCTCTTTCGTCTTCCGGGTCACGACCTGGCAGGGAGGGAGGGAGGATGGCGGCGGGATCTCAAGCATGCGCAAAGACGCAAAGTCCAGTTCCTTATCCAATTCACCGTTACATGCCGCAATAGTCGAACTATCAACTGGATCGGATCGAGTTATCCAGGGGTGTTAGTCCGACTATGTGCGGTCCGACTACGATCCGACTAAGGTGCTTACATGAAACGGATAATGCGATTTCAGTCCGACTAAGGCAGTTATTCGAATCCATGTAACCACGGTCATTGTCACACAAACAACGAGACAGACGTAAGCGGGAAGCGCAACTGGATGTACGAGTTCATGGAGTATTTTCTTGCTTTCAAGTGGTTTAATTTATTGACAAGTTGCCATCTACCTCTCAATAGTAACCCAGACTAATGAAACTGAAATGTCATAGTACTGTAGTTAGTATCACTGCTAATGTTAAAAAGTGCAAATTGTAGATCATAGGCTACATACATATCATAGGTTACATAATATATGACATAGATGATAAACAATGACACTTACAATAAACGCCGTTGCTAATCGCCTATCCCAATGCTATCCTGTCTTGTACTCGATTTGCCAGAGCTAGCTGGCTGAATAAATGAATTCACGCGATCTGTCTCTGAATAAAAAAAGTAGAAGCTAAGGGCAAAGATTTTACCGCGCTGCATATTCCACCAATCAAAATACTACAAAGACGGGCATTCTAGAACATCTTTGAGCTCTGAGCTAGACCTTGTCCCCCTGGCTGCTGGCTGGCTTGCTTGAGCCCGTGGCGTGTAGGCTACGCAACTAAACGTTTGGTCATTGTTTTCTTTCTTACTTTTTTAAATTTGTATCCCGGGTCTGTTGTTGGTCACAGTGAAAACCGGGGATATTTCCGGGGACAGCTCCAGCCGGGGACAGGCCACCAAAAACGGGGACTGTCCCCGGAAACCGGGGACGTCTGGTCACCTTACTCAAGTGTATCCACACACCTCCTTAGGATATAGTAGAATAATATTTGCACTACTACTTTCTGGGGGGAAATAAAAATGTGGAGATATCAACATAGGGAAACTGTTTGAATTAGACACTATAGATGGAAAGACATGGCAAAAAGGCTACTTTTGTCATTTTAACACACAGGAATGTGCAGAGTTAAAAACTGTACTGCAGCCCACCATCAGGGGCGCTAGACATGTGGTTGCTTCACTTGTTGGAGACGACACGCTGTCCACCTATATGTCCAGCCATAGGTCATCACAATATCTTTTGTATTTCTTTGGGAGTGCATTTGATGTGGGTGACTTTAATTTAGATTGGGTGAATTTGATGAAGGGGCATTGGAACTCTACCTACAGTGACAGCAAGAAAAAAAGGTAAGCAAGCCATAAAATGTTTTTTTTTAACTAGATACATCATTAAGCTTTAAAATTATGAGAAAGAAAATATTTACAGTCCAACTTTCCTTCCCTAATGCAAAATGTATGAGAGAGAACAGAAAATGTATGCTCCTTATTAAATGGAGATCAACATCCTGGAACAGTTCTCTTTCCAACTAGGCTGGTAATTCTTGTGAAACTATTTAGTAAACTAAATGTACTAATAAAATAAATCACAAGGAGGGAAAGTGAAAACATACGCCCCTAGTGGTTGCGTTCCTGTTGGAGAGCAGTGTACGTATATAACTGTAATCCCATTGACTGGATTAAAAAAGGTACTATGGTGCTGTCATGGCAAAAAGTGACCGGGTGCCAAAAAGAGCCCGGGTGATGTAATATTGGCTTTCGAACGACTCTTGAGTGACAGTTGCTATACCAACGTTAGCATTACGTCACCCGGGCTCTTTTTGGAAGTCAGACTACCTCAATAACGCGATTTACCCCAGAGCATCTCGCATTATACTTCGCTACCTGAGACGAGCTTGCCTGTATTTTACCTGCAATAAACCAAGCAAAACAACCATGTGCTTGATGTTTGACTGTGTTAGGAAAGTTGTTGACTCACAAGTTTGTTATAGTGTCAAAGTAAGTACATTTCAACCGGTTTCGCCGCTAGCATCTCGTTAGCGATTAGCAATTCCTCCGTTAGCTGGGGCACATTATTTTGCTTAGTGTATAGCTAGCAAGCTAGTATGAAGTCTCCCAAGTCTTTCTAAATAGGCCTATATCAACAAATAATGGTAGATCTTAAATTATTTAAGATGTTAGCAAATGAACTGGCTGGCTTGCTAAAAAGGTAGATGAACAAGCACCGTATATTATTTAAGATGTTAGAAAATTAACTTGCTGGCTTGCTTAAAAGGTAAATGAACAAGCACCATATATTATTTAAGATGTTATTAAATTAACTGGCTAGCTTGCTTAAAAGGTATATGAACAAGCACCGTACCGTATAGTATTTAAGATGTGAGCAAATTAACTGGCTGGCCTGCTAAAAAGGTAGATAAACAAGCACCGTATATCAGTATATTTTCTCCTTTTTATAAAAACGAATTTCTACTCTAAACAATTTCAATTGAAATGCAAATGATGATGTAAACGGCTAAAATGGAACACTTTATTTACCGGGTAAAAATTAGTTTAGCCACAATATATAGCGATTCAAAAAGTAGTATTGACTGCAAATGTTGATGTACAGGATACCGGCAGGTGTAGCTAAAACGGAATACTTAGTAGTTTTAGGCACAATATTAAGTGACTAACAAGTAGCTAATGGCTTTCGAACGACTCTTGAGACTGACCAAAAAGTGCCCGGGTTACGTAGTGTCCGGTCTACGTAATGCTAGCGTTGGTATAGCAACTGTCACTCAAGAGTCGTTCGAAAGCCAATATTACATCACCCGGGCTCTTTTTGGCACCCGGTCACTTTTTGCCATGACAGTGCCATATCAGTGAAGTTATTTAAAACATGTATGTTCTAATGTATTCCTTTGCAATGTTTTATTGTTTTGTTTCTCTTAGATAAGATAGATAAATAGCTAGTAGCTAAGGTTGGGCTTGAGTAACAATATTCGATTTGGACGACAGTATTCGTTCAATTTATTGAATGATCGCATTTGTAAATAGAGTCAAACTTTCTATTGTATATTTCTATCATGCTGGTTGTTGCCGAGGTAGTAAACAGACGTGGCCTGTCTGCTCCTCTGAAGTGACTGATAGCAGTTAACTTTAGTATGTGTTAGCATGACGGTGTTAGCCAGCACTAGTCAGGATCACATCACCAGCTGTGTTAAATACACGCTGCCTTGATAACCCAGCTGCACACGGACCACAGAGTATGAATATGAGTACTCGAATTATGGGGAAATTACTTAAAATGCCCATCCCAACTAGTAGCAGTGAAAATGAGTCAGGGTTAGCTAACCCTAGTTGAAGCTGAAGCTCAAGAGAAAATTAGCCAATTTATGCTAATCGTGAATCGCTAATCGTGAAAAATCCTTCTGGGCTCTAACAATACTGTTCATGTTAGCGAAGCAAAGCGCTCACTTCACTTTGACTGGGCGTGCCGTGATGTGTGGAAATAGTTTATCACACGGAACTAGCGAGCTAGTTAGAAAGCTAGCCAGCTAGTAGGTTATCCAGTCACTTTATATCAGAACTGTCATTCTATTAATGGTTAAATATCTAACGTACAAGGCAGTGGCGGCTCCTGATAAAATTCTCAGGGGGGGCAATTTTTTTGATAATGATTAAGGCGACCCATTCGGTAGGTCCATTAAGCAGTATCTATTTGTTGTGAGCTGATTAACTCATACAGCAATACCTTTTTGTCCAGTAGATGGCAGCACACAACAGAAAGATTTCCCCTCTAGCTACATACCGGTAAGTTACAGGTGGAAAGCTATGGAAGAAAGTTGCATCCAGGAGTCTTCAAAAGAAAAAGTGAGGTGGCTCCACAATAAATTTTCCCACTTGTTCATTATTCACATTACCCAAATGTTGTATGATGTAAAATAGCTTAACAGGACACATGATATGTCCTGTAACAACATAAAGAATACATATAATACATAAGTCAAAACCAACTATATTTATTGACTAATCTTTACAAAAGCAAAATATGTTATGGCATAGAAAATAGCCCTTTACAAAAGCAAAATCAGTTATGGCATAGAAAATAATAGTGCAAGTAGCACTATTCACCCTCCCAAAACCAGAGAAAAGCTGTCCATGTGTAGCTTCGCCTGCTCATGTTTCTTTACCTTTTCGGACAGATGGTGCATGTCCTTAACTCCTGTTGTTGTCCATGCAGTGCTGTCTGTCATGGTGCCTTCGGGGTGGAAAAGTAGGCAGGGATAGCAAAAGACTGCGTTAGCCACTTGACAGCTTGCTAGCCACGATTTTCTTTGGTACCAATTCTTTGAAAATCCTCGGGTGTAGAGCTGTGTCTCAAACCGAGCATTTGTGCACTTCGAACACTGACTTTCAGTGCTTAGGGCGTTCACACTGACAGAACCAGCAGAATTCAGGGCACTGAAAGTACCCGGATGGCGCACTGCAAACAGTAAGAAAATGCAGTGTAAAACTACTCGCCCTAAACGGGCGCCATCTTGGCTACGTAGCGAAAGAGGAGGAGCCCTTCGGCAGCTTTTCAGTTTGAAAAGTTGGCTGACTGACGCCTCGCAAATCAATTCAACCATTATTGCTGGTTACAATAACTGTGTTATCTGGTAGAACAATGTCTATTTCTATTTCTCTGTAACTTAAAAAATCTAAGCAAGAAAACGCCAAAAGATGTACATTTACATATAAAACACGGCCGTCAGCGGCGTTTGGTCCGCCATCTTTGTTTAAAATTTCCAGTTGGCCTGGAGGAAGCTGGCGCACAGATTTATGGGTAAAAGGCTCGCACATTTGCGTCAGTCAGTGTTCCATTTGAGACAACACTAATCAGCGACAGAACGCACTACAGATGTAAGTGCGCTGTATTGCAGTGCACTGTATTGCAGTGTACTTCGTAAAGCGCTCGGTTTGATACACAGCCTAGGATTTCCCCTTCTTTGTAGCTACCTGTTTAATTGATATATTTGGTCTAGGAGGTCCTAATTGTATTGTTGTCAATTTTTCGTCATTAGTACGCCGACCGAAAGGAGTTTCTTTCACAGAAAGAATTGAGTTGTTGCACTGAGCACTAGCCATCTCGACAGATGCCTTGTTCGAAGCTGTATGACGTACTTATACGCTTTTACGTCCATTACTTATGACGAAAGCATGGAGGGGCGAGCCCTCCCGGAAGCCATAGAGAATGCATTTAGAGCCCTGTTTTGTGAAAAAAATGGATTTAACATGGGAGTCAATGAGAGAGGTCTGGGGCGATTTCAATTTCGCCCGAAATTGCCCAGAAGGGGTGGAGCCATTTGAAGCACGACTTTTGCCTGACCGTTGCCTGACTGTTACCTGATTGGACAATGACATTCAGAGGCAGATCAGACGGTCTAGTGGTAGAATCTGACAGAAAAAAATAACTCCTTTTCCCGTGGGCAGTGCGTCGCCCCAATCGCCCTTATGGACAAGCCGCCCCTGGTACAAGGAACAACAACAACCTCTTACAAGTCCCTCTAAATTTTTCTTTTTAGCAAATTAAATTATTGAATGACGCCATAGTCTTGCCATTATCAAACTGTCAACAACAACAAACAATCTGATTGACTGTGTAATTCTGTCTTCATTTGCATAGGATTCAACTTTCCCAATTTGTTTTGTTCCTTCGCCCAATTCGTTCGTCTATGTCACAATAACCTGCCTCCAACAAAAATGAATGGAATTTAGGACTTCGCTTCATTTGCTTTGCTGGCATGTCCTCATCGTTCAATTGCATCTCTAATATTTACTTGTGTTTGTCTTGTCTTTGGCCATGGAGCTTTTTAGAAGGATGCCAAGGCTTTTAGGTCGGGTAGAATCTAGCTGATCTAGTTTCGATTCCATGGCTGCAACATGCTGTTTGCCTGCCAATTTGTTTCATATCTGGCAACCCAGGATGTCAAAATGATACTGGAAATGAAAAGTGGGTGGGATCACACAGGCCAAAACACAGACGTTCTGCTCCGCATGGAAATTTCAAAAGAGAACATACTGCCTTGTTGCCAGAGAAGCCAGTACTTCAATTTAGTATGTTTCCTTGATCTCTGATGACATGTGTTCATTTTGAGACTTAGTGCAGTAAATATGTTACATATTGACCGCTCTACTAGTCTGCCACTGAAACTCACAACTCACATGTCCTCATAAGTTGATACGTCTTAGCCTAGATTTTCATTTTTATTTCTTCCAACAAATCAAACTTAGTAGCTGATATAGAGTGAAGCAAGCTGCTCTCATCTGTGTGGAATGTTTGAAATGACATGCAATCCAGATAGCTCATGGCTTTAATTGCATTAATCCACAACACAGGTTTGCTCCTGCTAACTAACTAATAGAGAAATATGTTGTCCGAGGCATAGTGTGCCTCTCCTCCAATAAAGGGAACATGAAATGTGTTTGCAATCTATCCAAAATCCATACCTCAGCAGAATTTTGTACTTATTGCTGGAGTTTAAGACAACCCAACCAAGCGGAATAGGCTATTGAGTTTCTGCTGCCAAACTAGGGCCCAGTATGTCAGTGGGTCAGCCTCCCTAGATAAATTAGAATTCATGAATTTCATTTTAAGGTTAAAATACATAGGGCTGCTTTAATTTTTGCTTTGATGTCCATGTGATAACTCAGCAAGAACGAATCAGTGAACCAGGAGTGAGCTGAATTAATGGGGCATTTCGGAACCATGCGCTGCCAGGGGTGCAGTAGTATCTTGTTGCATTTTGGGAGTATTTGAGGCATGCAGAGTACTTGAATCATAAAAGATAGTTTCCAGTGTTGCAATGTGTTGCTGAACTTTCCCACTACCCATTGTATGACCTTACTCACACGCACATGCAAACACAGAACCAGCCGCATACAGCACATTGTGATGACCATACCAGTCAAAATGGGGAATGTTTGCATTTATACGGTGCTGTTCTGAATATCTGTATCTGTCTAATAAGTGCATTACAAGGAATACCCAACATTCCCATGTTTACAGCGGCACATTACTTTGGTGGTAGGATCTGTTGGACTCCAACTGGAAACGCTAGACGACTACCCTACCTCCTGAACCAGTGCCACTCTCAGTGCCAAGACATTCTTGTTATAAATTTCTTCATTTTCATGGATTTCAATTATTTGCCAAATGAGGTCAGGAAACTGGTTCACTGGTAAGGATACTTGTCCTGCTTATTGTATACCATGAAAAATAATCTTATACAGAACCTTGAAGATGCCCCAGGCTTTATAATTATTCTTTGTGACTCTGCTTGCTTTAGGTGTTGGTTGTGTTGGGACCATGGGTTAGGCGTATTAAAATTACTCAGAAATGACAGAAATTGTAAGTACAGTGCAGTTGTTGAGTGGTCCCCAGCAAGAGGACATAGTCCCTGTATTATCTCACAGTGACCAGCAGAGGGACATGTTGGCAAAGGAAAAATAGCCAGGCCATTCACTATGTTCACTACATTCACTATGGAGTCCCCATAATGTGCAACTTTAGGTTGGAACTGTGGAACACAGAGTTAGAGTGCCTGGTAGTAGTTCAGTCATCCAGTTCAATCAGTCATTTTCACATCTAATCCCATTGTTAGATTCATAACCATTCATTCATTCATCGTGTGTTGTGGGGACTGGCTAAAGCTTTGCTATTGTAACACTGAGCACATGGTGATCTGTTGCGATGTCCCCATGATAAAAGATATAACCATTGTGTCTGAAGTTTATGCCCTCATTTAATGCTTCCTTTGTGATGGTAAATTGCTTAAAAGATTTGGCCAGACTACACAATGTGTTTAGTCATACACGCTTTTGTAACAGATGGCCTAAACATTCTGTTAAACTATTGTTTTTTTTATGTAGGTATGAGGCGGAACATTTAAGTTAGGTATTCACATGCCATGTACCACAGAATTAACATCTACACTCTACAAATACAATGTCTTAAAATGGTCAGATTTGGTAGTCATCAAAATAGGATGTGCCATTAGGAACCCTGCATCCTTTGTGTCTGCTCAAGGCTGTGTAAACAGGGAACAACGAATTAAGTAGTCCTCTGCTGGTGTATATGTCTGCCAAATGATGAAATGGTCAATGCAACTTTGCTCAGCTGAGGTTCTTCTAGTCACAGTATGTAGTATGGGGGTCTGGAGGTTGCTTAGCCTGTCCCTAATCTGGATTTCATCAGCCTTGGAATAATATAGGTCTAGTGAAGTACATTCTGTCAATGATATTAATCACCAATTTGTCACAAGTGGAAAGAGCTGGAAGGTCACATCAAGAGTGTACATCTCAACCTTGTGCACAATCTCTGCTGCATTTCTCTTTTTTCTCCCAGCCTTCTCCGTCGCCCTCATTACCTTTGCCAGGGACTCTATGTGTTCGGTGCGGTTTGTTTACTTGTCTGTTTGTTTGTCTGTTTGTTTGTCTGTCTGTCAGCAGGATTACGGAAAAGCAGGGAGAGCAGCAGCAGACAGTGTTGTCCTGACTGACATAGATGACAGTGCTGTCAGTGGTTGGCCTACACCGATTCTGTCTGCATGTTTGGCGGCTCGTGTGTGTGTGTGTTAAAGCGGTGATCCTAATCTATAATAAGGTATATGTAATGGTTGCTCTTGAGTGCTAAGTGTTTGTTTGCCCCTGTGCCATTGAACCCCATGCATGGCTCCCCAGACGACTGTCTGTGTTGGATATACCACAAATACCACTGTGGACTAATATTATTCTCATTCAGGCTTGTAGTACTTGCAGCATGGAACTTAAATTGTTTTGTAGCGTTTAAGCAAGCATACTTTGTGCTCTCCTCTTCACATGTAAATCATACTTGCCAAAGTCACTAAACATCTTCGGCTTGGATCCTCCTTGGTTGTGTCTCAATGCAATAATTATACATTTGCTAATAAACAATTGCCACTATTTCCACATTATGGGCCGTTTTTTAGCTGTAGTGATATGGCCTAATGGTAAAATGCTAGAACCTTTATTCTATTAAAGGTATAAAGAATCATGAATTAATTAATAAGACTTGGTTAGATATTTAAACAGTTCTGTACATCCCTATATTTTAATGCGGAGAGAAAGCTAAAAGCCACCAACAAGCACCATGTTCTTATCATGTGGTGGTGAGGGGGAGTCACTGGACCCACTCAGGCTGCCTCATCATTAGCAGGGAAATAAATAAATAATACGAAATTGAAAAAAAAATACACCACCTCAACACAGACACAGAGTGTCAATCAAGATACCCTCCTCATACCCCCACCAAGAATAAATCAAAAACATGTAGACACAAACACGCACACGCACACAAACACACATACTCTGGGACTACTGAAAGCAGAATATTATTGTATTTTTTCCTCAGTAACTTAAACACAAGAGGTAAAAAAGCACAATTATAGGAACCTAAACACATAGCCATGTACGTATACAATTACACTAACCCTCTCTTGCTCTCACACACAAACACACACACGCACATACATATATATGCTTGCAGACACATGCAGACACTCTTAGCTGTGGTTAAGACAAGAGATACTCATGTGCATGGTCTCATAATGAGTCATGTAAACTATAGGTTTTACTCAGTCACATCTAGTTGACTGCACCACACACATCAGGAAAACCACAAACCCCACTGCAACAGATGCCTCCCAAACCACAGTCATTCCATGGACCTGGACATACGGCTCATATAATACTGATGTGATGGGGCAACAGAACACACAGTCATCACAGCCTCCTCGATGAGTGATGAATGAGGGACTCTCCCCCCACACCTGTCTCAGCAGATGATTGACAGGCCGAGTGTCCGCATGCCTGGGCACTGACAGCAACAGCATACCTGGTGTAGGTGGTGGTGGGACGGGGTGTAGCCCCTTTAAAAAGTCTCAATCTTCATTGTGTAATTCTAAAGAAATGTATACTGTCTGACATGTTTCTGGGCCCCTCTCTAGCAGTGAGCCCAGTGAATCTTCCAGCCCCCCCTTTCCTAGGCCCCCTGGTGGGTGGCGAAAGTGGAGATTTTTGGGTGGGAGCAGAAGGATGGAAGGATGTGGCCGTGTGCTGTGAGCCTCTCAAGAAAGAACACGAACGCTGAAAGGAAGCGCTGGCGGCAAAGTGAGAGAGATAGAGAGGAGACTGAGAGGAAAAAGAGAGAGAAGAGGGTAAATTAGAAGGCACTTGGGGGAGGTGGAACAACTGCATTTATTTACTCTGCTCGGCTGCTGCTTGGGCCCCGGAAGCGGCCCCGGCATTTTTCCCTGATGAGACACGCAATGCTGCAGGCGCACTGATGTGCCCCTCTGCTGGAAAGCACCAGCAGCCGCAAGGGGCCTCAGGACTCCAGGGCCGTGCCGCCGCCTGACGTGTTCCGACTGGTAGCCCCCTCACCACCCCACCCCGCCCCTACCCTACCTCCCCTTCACCGAGTGACAGGCACGAGGCTAAACACACTTCCATCGAAAACTCCTTCACCCCCCCCCCCTCCCCAACCAGCCCCCCCCCTCTCAGTCTGTATTTTTTTGGCAGATTTTTGGTTTCCGTTGTCATGATGTTTGTGTTCGGAAATATGCCATTCCATACAGACAGGAGGACAAAGTACAGAGAGGGTGACAAGGTGAGAGGATTGTATAGCACATGCAGCCGAAAGGTTTGTCATGGAAATGGATTGACGTGATTCATACCCCCCCCCCCCCCCCAAGACTGATCGTGTTAACATCTGTTTCCCCATGACACGAGGCGGATCTGATTCTCCACCTTGAGAAATATGAACCCCCCCTCTCCTCTCCCCTCCACACACCTCCGCTCTCCGTTTATGTACTCCTTCCAAAAAACACTAATCCCAACCTCAACCACTCCCCTACTCGTGCACACACACACACACACTGACACACACACACACACACACACACACTCATATACACACACACATAGGAAGTCCTATAACACAGACACACACGCACACATAAGTAGAGACATAGCCTGCACACACACACTCCTACGCCTATGGAAAGACGGACACACACACACACACACACACACACACACACACACAACGATGACGTTGGTTTTTTTTCTCCTTGAAAACTGCCTGAACACAGCCAGCAAGAAGGAATAAAACACGTTGCTCTGAACTAATGCGCATCAATCAAATAGATCTCTTCACTGGGGTGGGGGAGAGTGGCAGATCATCAGTCTCAGCCATTACTTAATGAAGCTGCTGGCCTTGAGGTGCTGGACGATGGGAGGGTGTGGGGGAGGAGCCTGGTCCAAGCCTGACGCTGCACTGACCCCCATCTCCCCAACGCCCACAGTCACTTTCCTCCAGGACATCACTCAGTTCTCAGACATACTGACCAGTCACTGGTGTGCTGGCCAGAGTGCACACTCACCAGCACATATTGATTATTTGAATCCCTTACATTCGTCAGAGGCATCAATCAAATCTACCAGGCATAAGACTTAAGACTGGGAGGGGGCCTGTTGACCAGTGCAGGGGTCGGACTTGGGTGTCTGAAAATAATGAGTGTGCAGCAAGATGTAGAAAAACTAAAAGCTCAAACTCCCACTGACTTGGATAATGATGCAAAGACCAAATACCAGGTGTTCCTTATTCTTCCATTCCTGCCCACCTGTCAAAAAACTGCTCATTATGAAACATTCTTCATTACAATTTTGCCCTTTTGACATTTTTTTCCCTTCCACAAAGTGGCCAATGTTTTTAGCCACCCTGGTAACCAGATCAGCTGGTTGGAGGCGTTTTGATTGGGCACTAATTTACAGCTGCGTGGGAGTCTTGGAGCGGCCTTGGCGGACTCATTTCCTAATTGCCCGTGCGTGCAGACTGCTGGAGCTCACGGCAAATGAATAGTGGCCATAAAAGATGTAGTGGATGCTTAATCACGAGCCCCTTGTGCCACTGCGTCTATGCCACTCAGGACAAGATGCAGGGAGGATGCAGGAAAGAGGAATCTCAGCATATATCAGCTACCGGTGCATTAAAGGCTGCGTCAGAGCCATACATCTCCTGGGTGTACAGCTGCCAACAGACAAGGGTGCGTAGCGTTTTTAGCTGGAGACACTCCATACTAACCCATCCAGTTTCTCAGAAAAACGTTGAGTGTAACCTTGAACCAAACTTAAAGGTGCATACCTCGATCCTGATGAAAGATTGTTGATATTTGAACAACCGATCAAATACACCCCTCCCTTCAGTGTTCCTAAAGCAATGTTGTTAATTGGCTAGAACACATTATTGGTTCCCATTTACAGAGCCGGTACTGTGTATGAATACTGGAGTTATTTTGAGTACACACTAAACAGACAGCTAGGGGGCTGTAATCAAGCACTATGCCTTTAACACTTCATGAAATCCAAATGTCATCCAGGATTAGACTAGAAACAGGATCCTGGCCCACAGTGACTGTGTTATCTGACTGTCAGACTGTCTGTGGGGTTGACTGGTTGGATTGATTAATGGGGGTTCTTGAAAGCGCCCCCACAGATTGTCAGAGGCACGTTTAGTAGTGGGAAGTCAGAGCTGTATCTCTTCCCATCAGCGCTGAGCAGAGATAAACCTTAGCCTGGCTTTACTCGCCCTGCTAAAGGTCAGCACTTTGCTCAATATTTCCAAACCATTTGGAATACAACAGCAAAAAAAGAGGATGAATCACTTACAGTAATGCAAAATCTGCTGAGGTTTCAGCTTGTGCTTTATGACTGGCCCGGTCAGCCTCATCAATATTTGAAATGCATTTTCAGTGGAATCTTCTGTTCACTGATCAGCAGGATGCTGTATGACAAACGTACTTATCAGCTTATCACATACAGCAATTTTCTATTTGAGGAGTTATCTTGAAAATAAGGAAGTATAGGTTTGTTTTGATTGTCATTAGTGAACACCCTCTGTAATCTTTATATGGCTTACATCAGTGAGATAAACTGGTGAGATTGATAAACTATTGAATGTTGTGGGTTGGTTTAGTATGAGGGAATGAAGGATAAGATGCAGTGGACTTTGAGTCAGAGTGCATAACCAGAGCATGTGTATGTATATTTGTGTGCAGGTGTATATGTGTGTGTGTGTGTTTGTGTGTGTGTGTGGCAGTTTGTGTGGCACCGGGGCCAATGAGGGCATTGCGAGACAGCGATTCTGCTCCAGCCACCACTCCTCACAATGCCACCAGATGGGGTCTGTTTGCTTGTTTTGTTGACAGTGCTGATAGCCTACAGGAAACATTGCACCTCTGCTCAAACAGCAGATAAGACCCTCTGTTTCCCCCTCGACTGGAATGCAGAAATTTACCAGACTGCTTTTTTTTTGCTGGACAGAGAAAGAAATATTGCTGCGAGAAGACTGAAGACTGAAGACTGAAGACTGAAGAGACACGGAAGCATTCCGAAGCACCATTCAGGCCCACACCAGGTGTGAGAGCCAGCCTCCTGTTTGGACTTGACACCACAAAGCAGGGCAACATCTGGCTACAAGCAGTCAGCTAAACACCGCCTGTTTGCCGTACCCTTTGCTAGTGCTATAGGATCATTGAGCATGAGAGGAAATGTGAAGGACAAATACTTTGGTGTGTTCTCTCCAACCTGCTATCAAACATACCGCTATACTACAACATGCGCCATACTCTCTCAGCATACTTGGATGTGCTTTGTATTTTACTTGCTATATTTCAGCTGGAGTGTTTTCCTCTTCAATCTGCTGTTTTTGTGTCTATTGGCTGCACGTCTATTGGCTATACAGTCCTTTCAGTTCATCATGATTTAAGTCAGATCATCTATCCTGGGAATTATTGGAAACAGTCACTCTGAAAAGAAAGAAATAGTCTCCTTGAGCTCACTTTACCTCAGTGAGACACACACATAATTATCTATGCTCAGTTCAGCTTTGAACTACATTTATACTTGAGCTTGCCCGTGTGGTGGAAATGATGGGTCCTGGCTTTGACATGAAAATCGTAGCTCACCATTATGGTCAGCCTCATTTGTTCTGTCACTGAGCCGACAGCAGCATCTCTCATGTGCACAGTCACCCCGGCACAGAGCACCAAGGAAGTGTCGCAAGTCATTTCTAGCCACCGCACAACAGGTGCCACTAAGTCACCGTATCTTGCTTGCAGGAGACAGAAGGGTGTGCAGAGGGGTGATGGATGATGTCCTTGTCTCTCAGGTGTGGATAGAAGCAGAGAGGCAGGGGGGGGGGGCGGGGGGCAGGAGAGGCCCACCCTGCTCCGCGTCTTCCACAGGGCCTGGCAGGCAGAGATACACTGCCTCCATTCTCACAGCTCAAATTGCCAAGCTGGAGAGGGTTGCTATGCCGTTCCCAAGCGGAGAGACCTGATAAAGGGATAAAGGCTGTCTTCTGTAAAAACAAAAGAGTACCAGAAGGCTGTCTTGATAAAGCTGGAATGTTCAATGTGTGTGTGTGTGTGTGGATGTGTGCGTGTGCGTTCTTGTGCATGCAGGTTTATATTTGTGTGTGTGTAGCCCTACTGGCATAAAATTGGTGTGTAAATACCAATTCCACCCCCCTTTAAAATACCCTCATAATAAACAACGATTTAGCCTAATTATCTGCCAAGTGCCTACCATTCTGAGATGCTTTTCAACTTTAGTCTAAATATAAAAAATAAATAAATAAATAAATAATAATAATGGCTGAACTTGGCATTTTACAACTGAATTGCATCTTTAAATCTAAGCTGGTTCACTCTAGTATTTGCATAATTCTGCAACATCAGTTCCCGGCACAGCATATGAATGTATTTTAATTGTTGTAAAACCATCCTTGTTCTCTGCAGTGAATCGTTAAGGAACTCCCCCAATACAGCAAATCTGGCTCCTAAGCCTACAGTGTGTATGCTTGGTGTCCCAATCAGTGGCGGCTGGTGAATTTTTTTTGGGGGGGGCGCAGTTGGGCGGCGCGGTTAAGATAGCACTCCACAATAAGAAAAGAGTTTGAGTAGAATATTAAAAAAACAAAGCTTTATTTCAAGAACACACAGTGCTCAACACTATCCAATAACAACCATCAACAAACTGTAACTTTGGGAATGAGAGGTTCAGAGCAGAACGGTTTCAGAGGTTTACAGAATAAAACAGGTGCCCACACCCTCACATGAGAGGTTTAGAGCACAAGAGATTCAGAAAGAGATATCACATTTTACATTGGGTGTTTGACAAGAGTAGGCCCCACTACTTGTAAAGAAATTTAGCACTCCTCTCTTTCAAGTTGGCAAATCTCACTAACTTTTCCCTCACAAGAGCCAGCATACAGTCAAGAAGTTCATTCTGGACTGTTTTGCATGTTCCCAACAGTCGCGCTCTCGAGATGCTCTTTCAGTGCACTGTCAGGTGAGGCACCGACGTCCACCAAGCCACGGAATATCCCTGGGTTATCCGAGTTCTCGCTCTCATCATGACCACGCAGGGCCAACTCAAATGCACCACAGAACTTCACAGTCTATTATTCTTGAGAGAATGTGTCTGTTTTTCCTTAATTCTTCATTGTGTTTTCGAATGCCAATTCGGTACCCTTAGTCGAGCTGCTCTGCTATACCCAGTCTTCCAAAGAGGCTTAGCTTCAGGCTGTTAGTTAGATGGCGGCGGCAAGATTCGTGCTTTTTTACATTTATCGTTGAAGTGCTTTAGATCCCTCATCCCCGTTGCAGTCCAGATTGTTTCAGTCCCAGGACTTTAGAACAACAGGCAGGGGGAACAAAAAAAAACGCATCACTCACTGAACAACCAGCTAACCAGCTCCGGTTAGCATACAGGCTTGAGGAGAAGCTACGGGTGTACGTCCTCCCGCGGTCGATGCTCTGCTGCTGCATTTTTAAATACGGACGTTCGGGTCCCATGTCTTTCAGTCTCTTCTTATCGACATCTGATCGTCGATTGAAAGGTGTTTCACGAAGAGATACCACAGAGTTTTCAGTCGCCATACTGACAGAATCAAAGTCTCTGCTAGCTACGTTGCTCACGTAGATACGTGAGATTTATATGGGATGTGAGGGAATGATAAAGGTCTCTGATTCGACGAATAGTCCAGTCGCGTTGAAATAAGAAACGATGTCATTGGTTAGGGCGCAAAATGTTGCGCCCCAGGATCGAACTTTCATCCGCCAATGAGAAGCTGTCCTTGCTCAAATGTTTCAGAAAAGTATGAGAGCGCCCATTCATAAACTTCCATTTGGCCGGTGCCCCTCCAGGGAGGAGGGGCTTATCTCAGTGATAACGAATGGCAATATATTATATTTGGTCACATTTAAGTGGTTGTTGACAGGGGCTTACGGTCTCCCACACACATTTAACGCGTTAACACAGTACATTTCTTATTTTAATTGTTTGGTATATAATGTTTTTTTTTTTTTATCTCAAAATTTTAGGAGGGGCTGCGCCCTTGCGCCCTGTATTGACGCACCGCCATATCAAAACAATAATTGCGCCTGCTTCATGGATCAGCATTTGACTGACAAAATGCCTGTGTCAAAGTCTTTTCAGAGTCAACGCCTTGTTAAAGCCTGTTTACATTTGATTTTTTTTCCACAGAGGGGGATTTTTTTCACTGTGGGTAGTGGAGAGCTGTCAGGCACTTTGGTGTTGCTGGGACATGATTCTTCATGTGATTTAGAGAGGGCTACAGAGCAGACAGCCTTGCTGACAGCACTGGTTTACATATTGCGGATTTCAAGTGTTTATTTGTGGCCGTCCAGATATTTGTATGTATCCCCCCCAAAAGTATTGGGAAACCATAGTTCCTTTGTGTGCTTGTTTTTAAACTCCAGATCCCAGAAGAAATAACAATGTTGCAGCAAAGATATATTTCTCAAATGAGGTAAATTACAAAGAGTGCTGCTCATGTGGGTTGCTCCGTGCTACCTTGGAGACAGAGCGAGACTAGTTGGGCGAGGAGGAGAGGCGGAAGGAGTAGGTGGGAGGAGGTCTTCTCTTTTTCAAAATTATGAAATTTGTGTAATAGCCTGAACTTGAGTTGAGTTCGTTTAAGCATGGGACTTTCTTGCTTTCTGTCTGGAGGTGTATTTCCATTAAAAAATCGCGGATAATTTCTAGAAATGTCACATCTGTCGGACTGTGCATAGCCAACCCTGTCATTTTCCAAGAATAGATGAATGGTTAGTGAAATTACAGCTTTTAAAAAGTGGAAATTTACGCACTGTCTGTTTTGGACAGGGATCTGCAAAAAAAAAAGCAACAAAAAAAAAAAACACACACACATGGGAGCGTTTATGGATTTCGAACATTAGAATCCTTAAATGGGCGACATCTTTATTATTTTAGGCTGTTCCGGTGAAATTATAGTTTTGGAGCAGTCATCATACTCTCACAGGCAAATTAAATCTTAACATACTAAAATAAATCCGTTTAGGACAGAAAACATCCATGCATATCATGAACCCGGCAATTCTGACATTGCCCTTCATTCTTGTCTGAGACACCACAACTCCCTCTTGCCCGCAGGAGTCAGCAATTTCCACAGTGCGTCGAAGGCGCGATTTCTCCAAAGGGTGGCGTTTTACACCAGTTTGGGGAGTTGGTCTACGCACCCGCTACCCCCGTCTGGTCTTATCAGCAATTCAGATGGCATGCAAATCAGCAGCGTCCCTCTGAAAGAGTGGAGTGTGAGAGGGGGTGAGTGGTGGTGTAGCGCATTCCTTGGGAAAGAATCCTGCTCCTTTCTTCTTTCCCCACCGGCTTACCGCGAAGTAGCTTGCGCACCAGGCGCATGAGGTTTAGACGCAACAGCATTAATTTTACGGACTGCAGGGAAGTTGGAAGAAAGTAAACCTCACCTCAAAGCCGGATCATTGCTTTGTTATTTAACTGCTACAGTCGAGAGATTTTGCCACAAGTTAGTGATCCGTTTTTGTGATCATGGGCACACAACGGAGACAGACTATACACTTGTATGGGTGGACAATCCTTATTGTCGCTGTTTTGTCTCAGCGTTGTCATGGAAGTTGTCTGGAAAAAGAGCTTCAGAGCCGAGAAGAAGAGGCAAACATAGTTTTAACTGGGACTGTGGAAGAAATAATGAACATGGACCCGGTGCACAATACGTATTCTTGCAAGGTAAGAGTGGCGACAGTCGGGCAGTTGTATGGGTCATTTCCGTATTCAGTGCACACAATAAATAACTATTAGAAGCCGGGGTTGCAAAGTTCACATTCATGATGAAGTGATGAAGCATATTGCTATTTTCCCGCATGCAGCCCAATCAACCAACTGAAGCCGTGGTAGTCATTACAGTGGTTTATCGACTTCACCAAATTCACCTGTCAGAGGGAAATGGACACCTGTCAAATTAGTTCGATGTTTGTGTTCAGATAACATTTCACGCTTATGCTGTTTATCAGTTTGGTATTGCTGTGCATCGCAAATATAAATTGCGCTTTAGCAGGTTACATCAATCAGGACCGCGCTTCATACAATACCTACAAAGGTTCCCAGTATTAGCCCACTGGAAAAATCCAAAATAAGCTGACATCATGATCCACTTGCATCAACTCCAGTTGATGACTGAGGTTTTGTTCAAGACATGGCATGTAGCTAGATCGAACTGACTCCAAGCGACTAAAGCATACTTGAGAATGTAACCTAGTTAGGGGATTGTATTTCCTCTCAATTACCCATATCCAGTTACTTGATTGAATAAATGTGGCAGAATTAAAACTGCATGTTCTCAGTGTAGCCAAAATGCAGTGTAACTTTCCGCTGTATTTAATCATTATGTTATAATGTTGGTATAAGCATTGCCAATGCGTAACCTGAACACACGAAATTGAAAATCTCGTAGATACTTGCACTTGTTGCTAACCACACCAGAAATAGGAAGTGACGCACTAAATTGTCAATAAATCGTTTAGACTTGGACACCGTCCTGTTATGTCACGATCTACACCCTCAAAAGCAACCAGAGCCAACACCGTGAAACTAGTTTTTATTTTTTTTATTTTTAAATAAGCCTTGTATTCTCTTTCTGGATTGTCACGCTCAGTTTCGTTCTGTTTAGGCATTAGTAATCTGTCTCACAGCTATTTCCCAGTCGCACTGCATCAGATTTAGGCAGCATTATAAAAGGGCAAGGTAACTGTTTGAATGTACACCTAATCACTGAGTGCACATATTCATAAGCTGTGCACAGTTCCAAAGCTCAAACTAAGTATGTAGCTGTTTATGTGCATGTCTTTGTTTTTCCTTCAGCAGTTAAACTTGACTCAGTGATTTCAAGGGGCATGACATAGAATAGGCCTATTATGTCAAAAATGTTAAACAATCCTCCCAACCGTTTTTTCCTCCATCTTCTCTCCTCTTGACTGCCTTGCCAAGGTGAGGGTCTGGCGTTACCTGAAAGGCAAACCAATGGTCAATGGGGAGATCCTGCTGGATGGTGGCAACAAGGTGATGATTGGTGGCTTCGGGGACCCTATCATCTGTGACAACCGGGTCTCCACGGGCGACACCCGCATTTTCTTCGTCAACCTGGCACCTGAGAGCATGTGGCCTTCCCACAAAAATGAGTTGATGCTGAACTCCAGTCTGATGCGGATAACGCTGCGCAACCTGGAGGAAGTGGAAAATCACGTGGAAGGTATGTGATATATCGGCGGCTCTCACGTCATGATAGCATTCTTCTCTTCGGTCACGCAGTGACTGACACAAAGGGAAATCAAGAGCTCACAGCTCACTACAGACCACTTCTGGCCTAGTGGAGTTATTCACAAATGCATACACGCTAAGGATATAATGAATCAAAGTCTGTGTCTAGGTCTGCTTCATATCGCAGAGAAAACTACAGAAAATCATCAGTGTTTGTACTCATCTTGTATAATTTATGTGATACCGGGATTGTGACAAGGCAATTTGGTGTTTTCGGATATAACTGAATAACTTTGTCAGGGGTTGTTGTGACCTGAGCCATTACTGCTATTACCACAGTATGACTACTATTAGAATGGTTGTGTGTTTCTTAGAGAAGGTAGATACTGATTCGCTGATTTACGGTAGTATGGTGTGCCAGCTCTGGTCTCCAGGCAGAGTGACCGACTTAGGAGGGTTTCAGCCCCCTGAGGGGTATGGTTTTATGAAGTCAAGAGGAGAGCTCCTAAAATCTTAACACATAACCTCCAGCTTTGAGCCTTTTACTGCTATCAGAGTCTCCCACACTCTGCCACATTTGCCACTTGTTCTCACCTTTTAACAGGCAAAGTGTTAGCGCAGTAAAAAGGCCCAGCCAGTACGCTTCTAAATTTATCCACGCTGGCCTGCAGAAGCAGACAGGGAGCAGAAGGAAATGGACATTAAGACAGAATGAATAAATTAGGCTGGTCCACACTCAGAAATATGCCATCTTAAAAATAGTTTTGCGAGTGGCTTCCTGAGTTTGGGTGGGATAGGACAAGCAATCTATTTAAACCAGCTGCAGCCCCAGATTTCCAAAAGTATTTCACAGTAACAACAAAAAAAATAAGAAAAAGGAAAAAAAAAACATCACAAAACTAAAAACTTTGGGGGCATGGATGCATGTGCTCTGCCCAGCTTGAAGGGAGGCAGGACACCACTGTAGCAGTCACACCACTCGCAGACATGCCATAACATCTGCTGTGTGTGCGGGACTGATTCTGAGCCATTGTGCCAGTCAGACTGAGCACGCTGCAGCTCAGTCCTTGCCTGCTCTTAACAATGCTGGCAGCCATTCAAAGTGAGAGTCTACCACACATACTGTAAGCCAGCATGGAGACCAGAGACAGACAAAATTTAGAGCATGGAGCTCTCTCTCGCACTGTGAGACAGTGGACCAATCAAAGCGGCCCAGGGCCCCAGCTCAGCACTGGTCCATTCTTCCCTTCTCTCCGCTTGGGAGGTGATTCAAATGGCCCGAGCTCGTTTGCAATGTTTAGTAGAATTTGGCACAAACATAAAAATTCCTCTGCTTGTCTGTCCAGGCACGAAACGGTCTTTGGCTAGTCTTTACGTTTATCCTCTGTTTTTCTTTTCTTGTGCTTTGGAGTGAAGACTTTCTTGGCTCGGTCGAATACTGCTTAGTGTATGCACCCTTGTTGTGGTTTGCTTTAATTTGAAGTGGTTCGTTTAAGAAGCCATTTAGCGGAGTGCCATATTTCACAGGAGCGTATAAAAGGCTAAGTGCTATGCCCCTGAAAACAAATGCTGTTGTCATCGCCTGGGATAACATACCCTGCTGGATGAATTGCACTCTTTTTTTCACTGTCGTCAACCTCAGATTTATCTCCAGCACAAAATACATTATGTAAAAGTTAAAATGTAAAGAGTTAAAATAGTAACAAATGTATCACAGCGTATCAGATGAACACATTATGGGGTTACCATATCTGTAGATTTGGCCCCATGAAAAAATCTCTACTTTTTTGTCACGTTCATACTACTGTTCATTTACTTTGGCTCATCGTGAATGAGGTGTCATGCCATAATCAGGCTATGCATCACTCTATAAAGAATAAACTTCTTGCCTTCGTGGCATTTAAAAAAAAGGGTTTTGGGTTGTATCCAGGTCTTGTACAGACGGCATGAATGAGATAGGCCGTCTATGGTGGATAGTGCAGCGAGAACAAGACTGTACCTGTCGGGGAGAACAATGTATCCTCTTCTCTCTCCTCACCTCTGACAGTTAGATAGCAAGGAAAATTTCAGGGATTCTTTGGAAAGGTCAGGAGCAGCGCTGTCAAAGTCTTTGTCAAGAGGCAGAAAAAAAGAGCTTTGTGTTTTCTTTGTCACCACTAATGATGAGATTGGGAGGGGTGTAGAGATGTGGAGAAAAAGAGGAGTGTGTGTCTGTGTGAGAGAGAGAGAGAGAGAGAGAGAGAGAGAGGAGAGAGGAAATTCCTGATACAGGTGTGGGCTGGAATGCCGAGGATGTTTTGCTTGGCACTTTGTGCCTGGAGAGTGTGGCCAAGTCTCAGAAGAGACACCTCCAGGCATCGCATTCTCACTCTCCTCCAGCAGCCTGGAGTGCCACAAGCCACTCAGATCCTTACGTGCAATCACTTAGCTAATGCTTTCATCTCCTAAAGTGCTGTGGCCCCAAGGCCTATTTACTTGGGCCCTCAGTAAATACGCTCAGTGAAAAGTGTCCTCATTCTCACCTCCTTCCCAAACTAAGCCAGTTGGTTATCCATCAGTTACCTGTTGTTTGCTCTGTCTGTTTTGACTGTCAAGGCACACAGGGGCACAATAAATCAATGAAAGGATAAATGAATAGATCCACCTGAAAGAGACATGGATTTCAACATCAAGTCAAACTAAACGTTTACTTATTTGGCAAAGTTGGCAAGTGAAGACTTGTTGTGCCATTCCTTTTGTTGGTGGCCATGTTTGCATGTATGAACTATGTCCCTAACACTCAACAGAATCAACCACACTATTGTCAGATTATATCTCAGGTTGTGGATCAGAGACATCTGTTGAACAAGGGGATTTTAATATTAGTATTGGGGCAAAAATCCTCTGACAGGAACTGTACTGCAGTTGCAATGAAAATGGGCCAAGTGGATAAGAATTTGGCTTTTGTTTCCCGTGGTAATGAATTCTAATGTAGATGTTTAATGCATGCCAGTAACAGGGAAAATAGGGGTAGAGGGGATGGGGGAATGAATGTGTGTGTGTGTGCGTGTGTGTGTGTGTGTGTGTGAGAGAGAGAGAGAGCGAGAGAGAGAGAGAGAGAGAGAGAGAGAGAGAGAGAGAGAGAGAGAGAGAAAGGAAGCCCGTGCCTTGATGGAGAGGCGTTGAGCGTGTGGGTAGATGCTATCGCACCCAGTCTGTTCATCAGCTGCTTTTGTTTGGACTCCACTTAGTGCCAGCAGTCATCCCACCCCGTTCCGTCACAGCAGCCCAACAAAGGTGGTTTTATTTTGCTGTTCGACATCCATGTGCACACTCCTCTGGCATGTTGTGAGATCTCTCCGTCCCTCTCTCTCTTCAGCCCCATCTCTCTCTCTCTCTCTCTCTCTCTCTTTCTCTCGCTCTCTCTCTCTCTCTCTCTCTCTCTCTGTGTCTCGCTCACCCGTGTGTGAGGGATGGGGCCCCGACTCAGGTTCTGCCTGTAGTGTCAGAGGCCATTAGCTTAGTGCAGGGCGCTGGGGTTCCCGGGCTGTCAGCAGGTGGTCTGGGGGTAATGATGAGCACGCAGGCTGTTCTGTGGAATGCTCTGCGTGTTTGAGCTAAGGGTGTCCCTCGGCGGGGCTCCACACAGGGCCCAGGCCTCTGGGAGCACCCGGCTTTGTTCCAACTGTTTGTGCAAAGAGGAGAGGCCTCTCAGGCCTGTGATTTCACTCTGCATAGACACACACAGGCACACACAGGCACACACACACACACACACGATAGCCAGGCTTGGCTGTGGTTCCTGACTGAGAAGGTAATGATTGATAGATAAGGCGTAATGGACAGGAACCGGGTTTCCTCTCCTTCATGTTTCCTTGTTTCCCCCTTGATTTCTGAATAGAGTATGCATGAGAATTATTTCAATGGGGACTTCTCACAGACATAGAGGCTTATTGAATGTATTTGTCTAACCTGATCTAGAAACTGGCCTGGGGATTTCAAAATGCATTTCACAGGATGTCCAAAATTGCTAACTTGAACGAAATTGTGAGGCTTCATGTATTGGCTCATGAGTCGTATGGAAAGCTCATGACACTATGACCACATGTCAGCAGGTTTGTCTTCTTCTTTGTCGTCTTGATATCCGTCTTCTTCGTTTTTCTTTAACACTCTTTAGACTTCTAGGCATGTGGGTGTTCTGGTCAGACAGAGGGAACAGATTATAGACTGAAAAAAAAAAACTAGAACTTTTTTTACGGTGCTCATATATCCGTAGCCTTTTTACGTGTGCCCGTGAGAGGGGAGGACAGTTTTCATAACAACCAGCAAAAGTCCAGAAACACTCCTGTTGCTCCACTCATACTTTTGAATGTGCCCGTGGGATTCGTGTCGGTATTACATCTAGTCACGCACAAATGCCTCTTTGTGAGAGGAGCCGCGGGGGGCCAGTAATCCCCACTGGCGAACCCTCAGACCTGGGCATCTCACAAGAAGGTTTTGTGAGGATGGTGGTGGCGGGTGAAGTACTTGGGGTGGAGTGGGGTGGGGGAACAGGAGAGTGCAGGGCACTGGCAAGGAGATTCAGAGACAGAGGAGAAAGAGGGGTCGGTGGAGAGGAGATGATTGGAATTTGGGAGGCAGAGTGAGGAAAGAGGCCGAGAAGTGTACCTGCGTGCCAGCTACCTACCTAGTCTCAGGATTTATGAGATTTTTTTGGGGGGGGATTTTTAATCAAAAAAAGCTGAATGCGGGACACCTGTTTGGAATGCCGATGAAGGCCTCAATGACAAAGCCTTGGCAGACTAAGAGGGACAAAGAGCAAAGAGCCCTTGCCTTAACCTTTCACTTTCACTTCACATATGCCCTGAGCTGTCCCCAAATCCACATGTCCACTGCTGCTGTTGGGGAAGTTGCATTACTTGGCCAAAATCCTCTGCTAATGCGTCTGATCCAGCCCCTTGTGAGAAGAGCTACTCTTGTATGATGGTCATGGCTTTACTTTGCAGCAAGAAACTTGAACTAGTTGTTATGTACGATACTGGATTGATCCCATCTCTATTTATAACCATTACAATTGAGGGACGTCTCATTACACAAGTTGGGAATGCACCTCCATTCCAGTGTACCACCAGTGGGAGAAGGAGACTTGTTGGTCCTGAAATGCACATGTTCAGGGGTTTAGTCATGAGCTGAGTAATGAGAGAGTTAACTTCTTGAGGACTTTGTGTGTGCTTTGCTGCTTAAGCCTGACTTCCTGGGAAATACCCAACCTCTGCACTGTACCTGTGTCAGGCTTTATGCGTCAGGCTATGCGCAGAGCCTTGAATTCAGCTACCGCTGAAACGAAAGACAGAAAAAGAAAGACAGAAAAGAGGGAGGGAGACAGAGAGAGAGAGGTGTGAGATGCTTTCAAAGACATGATTAAGCTCTGCTTTTAGAGAGGAAATACAGATTTGGCCACCGTGCTCCCAAGGCTTGAACGAGCAGTGAACTGGAAAACCTCTCGGATTCCAGACACAAAGGGGCGAGCGGAGACGAAAGCGCCGGGCTTTGTGGGATACGCGTTCCTTGAGATCCGTGACAACATTCCAGCCCGGATCTAGCGTGAAAAGGGGTGCACAGCTGTCGTGGTCAGTGTGGCTAATCACCAGCCGTGCCAGTCCCAAGGTCACCGGTTCTGTGCTCTAGCCACTCAATGGGAGAGGGCTAAATCTGTGAATCAGGGTTTGGTCACATCTTTGCTGATAGTCATCGGCCGGCCCCTGTGAGTAATATCCTTTGGATTAGTCAGAGAGTTCCTCATAAACAGTGAGATATAACACAGATAAAAGCACGTGCTTCGAATTTCAATTACAAAAGACAATCCGAAGAATGAATTGGAAGTCTGACTGCCACTGGTGTGTCTCTAAAGGGACGAGGGAGTGCGATAGTTGTTTTGCAGTTGGGCGTTGAGTTTGTGTCAGGGACCAGGGAAGTTGGTGTTTTGCTTGAGTGCCATAGAAAGCGGGACTGTAATTAAATGGCAGTGGGGGGAGGCATTTGGGAACTGTCTGGGAAGGTTCTGTCAGACAGATGAAAGGCAGCGGGCCGTCATGGATGAGAACCGCTTCCTTTTACGTGAGTGACGGTGTGTCCTCTAAGTGATCTGAGGTTGCGGTTGCCTGTTGACAGACCGGACCTGTGTGTGTGTGTGTGTGCGTGTCTGTGTGTGTGTGTGTATGTCTGTCTGTGTGTGTGTATGTGTGTAATGCTTAGGCTATGTGGGGGATGTGCGATACAATCTTGTCAAAAATAATGAATACCCTCACACGCCCAGACTATTTCTCAGTTCAGTAAGCGCATCTGTTTATGAAGAAAACAAACATGGCAAAGCACAATGAAAATGAATGTCTGCTCTTTTTTTGACAGCGAAAACATTGCAAGGAGGGGAAGAAAAGAGATTGTGAGGAATGGGGCGGTTGCACAAGGGGCTGGGCTGGACGTATCTCATAAAACAAACTGGCCTCTGGTCAAAAGTTCATTCAGGGATATACAATGCATTTTGACTCTGTTTGCTCAGTTAACAAGACCCCGGTGTGGGGAGCTGAGAGTCTATGTGGGCTTCTCGGCAGGTTGCGGCAGTAAACGACTACCCAGGGTGCAAAAGAGAGCAGGAAAAAGGGAGAAGAAGAACTCATGGTAATGAAGTCATTCAGATTTCATTCATTCTTCTCATGCTGAGGTATGGAAACGGAAACAATGCCTTTAGAGATTAAGTCACAGCGCTGAGGCGTGTGCGCTTGCTCTTGATAAATATTTAAAGAGGGCCTGCTGTGTATGGTTCTAGTTCTTGTGTATGTGTGAGTGAGTGAGTGCGTCAGTCAGTTCAAGCCCTTAGTGAACTCTTGCACTTAGAAAAAAGCGTGCCGTCTCCATAGCTCCACCTGCCCTTAGTTCATGCACTGTGTAGTGTCTGAAATGGAGATTGGCTGCTGCCATGTTGTCCTGATGATGGCGAGATGACTGCCACCATGAGAGCCGGTGTGCTCCCTGCCTCTTCCCCCGGCAGATGTGGAATGCACTGGAGCGTGTGTGGCGGTTGGCTGAGCCTCTTGTCAGCCCAGTGTGAGCTTCTCCAGACTCGCCTGTATCTCCAGGATGTTGATGCTGCTGTTTGCACACAGTGGGGTGCTCCCTGACCCCCCCCCCCCCCCCCACTCCCAAAGTCCTCAGAGAAGCTCATGGAAAGATCCGGACCCTTCTTCCCGCACTCTTCCCCTCTCTCCTTCATCTGTCTTGTCTCTGTCGCTTCCGCCACACTCCCTGTGACCACGGCGCAGGGAGCGACCCCTTGTGACCTCCGCGTGGAAGGTCTCCTCCCTCCCCTCTCTTCTGCGGGTGGGCTGCATGGCCACCGCTCTCGGCAGAGGAGCTCTGCGTTTGATCCAGCTGGGGCTGGCTCAGAAAGGTTAAGACGCTCTCCTCCGCTTCTTTCCCACACTCCCTTCGCTGTGTCTGTGTGTGTGTGTGTGTGTGTGTGTGTGTGTGTGTGTGTGTGTGTGTATGCCATGTAGTCAGGCTGCTCCATATACCTGTAATTATGGAGGAATCCAGGGCAGTAAACCTGCCAGTGTAATAACCACCAGGTGCACCCCCAAGTCCCAGTGAAGCACAAAAGAGGACTGACCTAGTTTTTTTCCCTCCTTCTTGAGTTTCTCAATTAAGGCTTCTGACAGGCCTGGTATTATACTTGGGCATGGCCTTTAGAATGAAGCTGTAATCCATAATGTTGGGTTTGCCTGCCTCTCTAGGCCCATATCTGTGGCCCTTGGCATTAGGCTCGAGCTGGTTTATATAAAGAAGAGTGTGTAAGGTTCAACAGAGGGGTGTTCGGAGGTGTCCTGTCTGAATGAGGAAAGCGGGCCGCCGAGGTTGTCTGTGGTCGCTGCTCCAGAGGGTTGGCAGAGGGCTCCTGTGCTGCTGAGGAATGTGACACTCCTCTCCTCTCCTCTCCTCTCCTCTCCTCTCCTCTCCGAGAGGTTTGCCTCTGGCCCTTGAGCCGTGAGATCTGCCCGGCTCCAATGAAGGCAGCCAGTGATCCTGTTGTTTTAGTTAACAATGGCAAGGAAGAAATGGCTTTCAGAGGCAAATGGAGATAGCTCGCAATGACACCTATCGCTATGACACCCCCCCATCAAATAGCACACAGATACACTTACACATACACAAAGAACACACACGCATAGTTTTTATATATATGGATGAACTGAAAGGACACCTCTGTGTTGTCTTTCACATGAGAGGGTTGATTTTTACAGCACCCATATGCACTGATAATCACTCTCATTATCTCTGGCTATCTCCTTTCTTAATCCCCGGTGTCTCTGTCTGTCTTTCTTTTTCTGTCCTTCACACTCGCACACAATATGGTCACACAGATACACACAACCCTTATGGTTTCTATATACACAGACCCGTGAATGGAGTTGTGCGCTTGATACCAGAGATCTGTCATTTCTCACTATAGTGGCCAGGAAGGCCATCATTGCCCCTCTGATTACGCATCTAAAGCAGGGGAACTGTGGTTAGTTACTTGTGTGGTTACACGCAAGTTTGGCTACACTAGTGTATTGTCCGTCTCTTCAGAAATGCCTTTTAGTGTCTTTGAACACTTACATGAACACTTAATTTGAAAGTGTTTCAGAATGCCATTTCCCACACAAACACAACTTTATTTGACTCAAGCACTCAAGTATAATTCAAGCTACTATTGAATAGCAGAGTGAATATTACAGATTGTGTTTATGGTATGTGTGTGTTTTTAGAGGTGTGAATCTTCACTAGCCTCATGATTTGATTTGATTTGATTTGATTTGATCATGATTCGATTATAAAACGATTCTCGATGCATCACGATGAATCTTGTCCTTCATGTTTTTTATTTATAAATACAAATTTTCCCTTTAAACCTTTTTATGAAACAGTTGTTGGTAAAAATGAGAAACACTCACATTACATAAAAAACATAGAAGATTACCCAGCAGTAGGCCAATGTCTAAATGCTGAATATGTTATAACCTACTGCATTGTAAATACAACTTCTATTAGGCCTACAGGATAATTCAGTTACTGCCCTTTATAACAAAAATATATAAAAACATTTTATAAGGTCAAATATCAAGGTAGTATGAACAGAAATTCACATGTGGGCCGATCTGGGGTAAATACATGTAAAAACTATTGAAAGAACTGTGGATTGTATTTGGCTAATAGGACACTTCAGGAAGTGGTAGCAAGTAGGGCTACTGACATTAAGCTATGTAGCAAATTAAAGCTATGTGTTCATTCATTGATGTGGCGATTAAACAGTCACTGTAAAATGCGTTTAAAATATGATGCAACGTGTAACTGTACCTGGCTGCATTCTGAGTGGATTGTGTGCATGTAGTATGTATTCAATAAGTTGTACGTTTTCAATCACTGATATCTATGGTGGTTGCAGTCGAAGGATTTCTTTACATTGACTGTTCTTGGCTAGCGTCACAAGACCCTAAAGAACATGTAATATTACTTGTAGTGTGTATTACCATTGCTATCTGTAAATCAACTTTTCATCCATCATTACAACTGCAGTGAAATGGGTCGGAATGAGCTGTTTAAATTCCTTATGCATGCAGTATTATTTAATTTTATTAAACATTTAACGTTGGCATCACGATGCATTGATGCAACAATCCTTTTCCCCAACTCTAGTGCGTTTGTTACACTGTTTTGAGATGGTGTTGCGATGACCTGCTGTCTAAGTGGCTCCAGAGCCCTGGTGAAATCAGGGGCAGTAGAGAAAGAGATTAGAACTAGAGGACAAGGCCACCTTGCTCTCTCACTCTCTGTCTCTCTCTCACACACACACCCTCGGCCTGCCTTCTCTATCTACGTGCTTATGTATTTTATTATCCATGCAGGGATGAAGTCATAAAGTCATTGCGGGGGCAGCCAGGGAGATGTTAGGCCATCCTCTCTCACTCTCACGTTTCAAGATCCTTGAGTCCTCCGTGACGTCTGCGTCCCGCCTCGCCTCTGGGCTGCCTGTGTTTTCTTAGCCTACTTCATGTGTACTACGTCTGTCCAGCTGTTCAGGAAGCCCCCCCCCCTTCAATATGGAGCCTCCCTTCATCTCTTCATCAGGGGGAGTGGAAGAGCACAAGAGGATGAGGCTCAGACTGTCATTGTTTATAAATACTCAAAGACACACTCAGATTTGTTGTTGTAGACAGAAGTGGACTTGAACAGTTAAAGATGGACAAAGCCTGTCATTGTCTCCCGCGTAGCTCCCGTGCTTTTCCTCGCTGGTTTTTTCGCTGTGTGGCAAGGGCCGGCACAGGAAAGGCTGATTCAGATTTCAGCTGCAGGCAGGCGGGCTCCCAGTGCCTTAACTGGGACAAGGGGAGTCCTGGAGCCATTCGCCTGAAGGGATGGCTGGCATCAAAGAGCACTGCCAGGAGTCTGGCAGACCTGCAGTGGGCACTGCATCTTAAGTCAGTGGCGCTGGGAAATAAAGACACAGTGCTCTTGGGAGAGCCTGACTGCATTCAGGCCCAGAATGGCTGTTTCAGCTTTTTTTTATTTAGAGTAAAGAATCATTCAGTGATTGGGCTCCTACTACACAGCTGAAGTGATGTACTTAGTCTGATTAGTGACTTTCTTGGAGAAGCAGTCATACTGTAAAACTGTGTGAACTTTGTGAACTTGTGGTGGAGTTAGAGGAGACAGAGTGAAGCAGAGAGTGGAGAAGGGAGAGAGCTTGAGAGATTGACGTAAAAAAAACTGAGTTTGAGCTCTCATGACTCATTTCTTAGTCACCTCAGGCAGTGTAATTCAGGACTTACTCAAACTGCACAGGAAGAGTGAGGAGGGAAAAAAGAGGTATTGCCGAAATGTTGCCCTGCAACAAGGGACAAGTTCTAACACAAGTAAATAGGTCTAACTCGATTGTAGAAAAATGTCATCCCGTATCTTTTCCCCTGGCATTTTCCAAATATTTGTTGAACGAGTATGGCACTGCCGTTTGGTTGACCTTTCACGTAAAACCACTGTCTGATTTTTGAAGGACATTTTTTCCTGACTCCCATCCATGCAAGACGACTCCCAATAACAGAGTCTAGCTCCAGTCAGTTCGACTAAGAGCCTTCGCCATGGATGCATAGCTAATATTTAAGCAAAGCTTCCCCGCGATGCACTCTCCGCACCTCTGTGAAGTCTGTGGGATTGGACATTACACACCACTGCCCTCTAATCCAGGGATGTACGGGAATCCTTTCAAAATTCCTGTGGAATCCCCCCCCGCCATCCCTCAGTTCCTCCCTGTCGCTATGGCGCCCGGGTCGGGTAGGTGCAGGCTCACCTTATCTGCTCGTATATCCGACAGCTCGGTAAATCAAGTCATGCCTTCTCCACGCCAGATTAGGTCGATCTGCCCTTGCGAACCCACCTGGGGCAGATCCACACGGGTCAGGTCAGAGGCAGGTGCGTGCGCGCTCCCTTGTCTTAAACTCCCATTTCCCAAAATGGCAAGTTCTGCAGAGTGGAGGGAAACAAGCCCTTCCTGAATGCCATCTCTGTGCCCCAGTCTTTAGGGGTTATGCAATGTTTGATTTAGCCAGGGTTGAATAGAGCAGCTTGGACAGGTTCAGTGGAAACATGGCTTAATTAGGAAGTCAAAGGGCTTTTTCGTGTATTTATTCTTTCTGGAAAAAAAGCTTTGTTGTGCTTTGATGGATTATTTTAAATGTCTAGCTGCTTTCCATGGTGTGGTGACACAGCGAAGCATGTTGGGACATGACCACTTGACAGCTGCCTGAGCTCAGTCCTCTATGTTATATGGGAGTGTTGAGTTGCTAAACTGCAACAGTTCTATATGCACAATGCTACAAACTTGCTATACGTCAAACAAGCACTTTAGGGGGATCCTTAGACCCCTACCATCTGTGTTTCTCCCTGCCTCCCTATTCTTTCTCTGTCTTTCTTCCTCTCTCTCCTTTCCTCGCTCCGTCCGTTGTTGTCTTCATTCTATTCTCAGGCTCCTTTTGCTTTTGTTTTTTGTTCGGAGGGTGGCAGGAGGAATGTGGCTTGGCTTCTGGTTTACAATGTGAGACAGATGACCTGGCTGGGGGACTGCAGGTTGACCCTGCTTGGGTTAGGGGGGAGGGGTGGCTGAGCAGGACCAACCATTCAGTTCTCAGGACCTTAGCCCCGGAGCCCAGCCCTTGGTGAAGGGGAAGAGGCAAGGAGAGTCATGAAGCCCCTTTTCCTAAAGCAGCGGAGTTAAGCTCCACATCAAGCCTCTTTAGTCATCAAAGATTTCTCTGATCATCAAAGCCTTCTTCCTCTCCTTACCTTTGGCGATTCTGCCGCATGTCAGCATGAAAGTGATTTGCTTTGTGATTTGGCACAAAGACGCAGTTGAAATATTGATAATTGTCAATGCTTTGCATCTCAAACAGTTTATTGTCTGATGCTTTGGCTGGGCTATGCCGGTGCGCAGGACCCAACTTGTTGTAATGTGCAAATTGCTGCTTTTGTGTTGTGTAGTAAATGTATGTATGTGTCTTTGTGTTACAGAGGCTCTCTTGGGCTCTGTGTAGATCTCTGCTGGTCTCTCTCTCTCTCTCTCTTTGTCTCTGCCTCTCCTCTTCTCTCTTTCACTCCCTCTGTTTAGCTCTTGCTCTGTCTGTGTAGATCGAGCTCACTGGCAGAATGCTGGTGGAATCTTGATCAGGGCGTATTTACATGGAGACAATGGAGTGAAGTTCAAGTTAGTCCTCCTTTCTTCTCCTCTCAGCCTGTCTCCTGTACCCTTCCCTCCCTCTCTTCTGTATCTCTCTTCCTTTTTTTCCATCCCACTCCCTCCCTCCAGTCTTCCTCCTCACTCTTGGTTTTTTGAGATACCCTCTTTACAGATGGCTCTTCTTGGGAAATAAAAGAATAATTGACCCGGTGTCGAGCAGAGAGCGCCCCTCTACAGTAGCCCAGACTGAAAGGGCCCAGACTTCATATCAGCAGTAGCAGGACGGGGCCCCTCACCCTCCGTGCCCACACACAGAGACACACACACACATAATGAACTCCTTGGCGCCCGCCTGCTCTCCGCCTGCCACTCAAACGCTCCATTCAGGGCTCGGCTGTCCTGTTCTCCCCCTCCATCTGTTTCCCTTCAGGCTCTTATTCAAATGAAAAATGAGCCGTCCAAAATAGGCTATTTTTTTTTACACCCTTCACCCCCCCTCCCCCAGGAAAAAGAGACTATATCTACCAGTTCAGACACCCTAGCCGAATGCAGGGAGGAAGCCTGCCGACACCCCTAAATGCTCCACACCTCGATCGAGTGGTTTAGACTCGCCGGATTGCTCGCAGTCCTTCAGGCAGGTGTTGTGTTTTCGATTTGCTTGCTTTACTCCCTCTGTCAGCTCACATGGAGGACCTGAAATCATATCTAGCCCACACAAAATATTTTCCTCTACTGTCCCCTGCCCTGATGAATCTGAAAAAAGCCCCCCCCCCCCCCACATGTATGTGATGTGTGTGGATATTGTCTTTGTTTATTCGCTTGAAGGCTCTTGTATTGTCCTACCATGGGGGCTTCACTCCCCACTGTTGTTTAATAGAAAAAGAAAAACAGATTTAGAGAAGATGTGATAAGATCCTATTTTCTGTCCCAGCCGAGGGGAATGGAACACGCCGTGTGGAGACTCATGAATGTTTCTTCCAGCCACCAGCGCGGAGTGACTCCCGCAATAATCGGAGCTCCCCAGAGAACGAGCGATCCCTTTTCATCTGGCGCTCTCCGTCCTGTGAAATAGCAAGAATGGAAATGTTGAAATAGCAGATGCCTGCGCTCGCCATCTCGCTCCCAGCCCCCAGAGAGCTTTCACAGCGCCCCGGCTCTCCACTGCCCGCCTCTCTGAGTGTCATTATCCCAAACTGAATCCAACAGTCTGCTTGATTTCTTCTCGGAGGTGATTACCAAGAGACACCCTCAGCAAAGAAACTCAAGGAAAGTTGAAGAGACGAAATGACGCTCCTCACTCCGCCTCTCCTTGACCTCTTCAGTCCCCCCCCCTCCCCATTTGTCCCTCTGCTGAGCTGATGTCTGGACAATGGCCGTGACAGGCACACCTAGGCCCTTTGCGGAGGGGGTCTTGCTCACTGGGGTGAGCCAGCGGTGACAGTGCAGAGATGGGAGAAAGGGTAGAGATTAGTGAAGGCTTCACCTCCCCTTCCCCCCACACGCACATGGCAGCCTCAAGTTCAGCAGAGGAGAAGGGTTGGGGGTGGGGGGGGGGGGGGGGGGGATTAAGGAGAGGGACTGGGGTGGCTCTGAAGAATTGCTGCATTGTTGCGGGGCCTGCTCATCAAAGCGTAAAGAGTGGTCCGAGGCCGGCGAGAGGGCCAGGAGCACAATCCTTTCCTGTTCTCCGGGCCACAAATACTCGCCCCCGAACGCGCCTCGACTACTCGCCAGTCCAAGCTTGGCCCGGAGAAGAGAGGGCCTGTGGGATACTGTGACAAAGTTCTCACTCCTCTCCTCAAAACTTGTGGAGATTTTTGTGTTTGGGGACAGATATTTCAACTCACACACACACACACACACACACACACACACACACACACACACACACACACGCACCCACACACCCACACGCACCCACACGCAGTTGTGCGCACAGACATGCTAAACAGTCCATTTTGTGTGTCCGGAAGCAAGGCATCGGAAGCCTCCTCTTTGGCTGCCAGTGCTCCTTACAGTAATGGGGTCAGTTGGACTCAGAAGACATCTCTGAAGACCCAGAGCTGGAACATGTGTCTTCCAGGAGGGGCTGCCAAATCCAATGGAGATAATAGTGTCTTGAAGAGGACAGCTTTTCTCCCTCTACACACACACACACACACACACACACACACAGAGGCAGAAGGCTACATGCCTGCTGATTTTTCATGGGGATTTCTTCCTAAATGGACTGGAGTTATTGCACTGGAAATTGTAGTCAGTGCCTTTGCAAATTTGAATCATTCCTTTCCATCCAGATTTCTTGATTAATAGCAGAGAATAGATACAAATGATAGGCAGAAGACAACAGCTTTTAGGTAAATAATAAACCATATGGTTTGTATGGGGTAATACACCCGTCCCCAATACACCCATATTGAATCTTCATACACTTATTTGTTTGCATAATTACTCCATTGTTCTGCAAGTCAGTGCCTTTGAACTGAGTTTAGAATAATCACATAAGCGTTTTGGCAGTCTGCGGCTCTGCCTGGAGACAAAGTTCAAACGGAACAGCTATCTGACCACTGAAATCACGAAGGAGGCTTTTGAGAGAAAGCCTTGTTATATTATATGGCCGCATTTCACCACATTAACGCAATCATTCCATGGATAGTTATTTGGGCCGCTTTCTGCTCCACCTGCCCCTCTCTCTTGTTGAGAATGTCTGGGATGTTGGCAGGTGAAGGCCAGCGAGACTAGTACACAGAGTGAGTGAGGTTGTAAATGCCTCCATGCATAAACAGCCAAGGTCTTTGATGTGAGGAGGGGGTGCACAGTTGCTCAATGTTTGGCATGGGCACAAGCTCAGGATAGAACAAAGAGGGAGGAAAGAAAAAATTAGAGAGAGAGAGTGTGTATTTGAGAGAGAGAGAGAGAGAGAGAGGGAGAGAGAGAGAGTGTGTATTTGAGAGGAGAGAGTGAGAGTGAGAGAACATCTCAGAGCTCCCAGCCCATTGCCTTCCTCCACAGGCTGTGCTATTTGGCTCTCTCTGCAACTGTGGGCTCGGCATCATCTGGGAATGTCATTAATGCACCGTCCCAAATGTCCCCTGGATTGTGTGTTTATTTTTCTCTAATGTAGGGGGGTTTAGCCAGGGCTCGGCAGTCTCACAGACTCTGTGGTGACAGTGTGAACTCATTCCTTAAGATAGATTCAAGAGCACCTCCCTCCGCTCTGCACCAGTTGCCCCAGCGTGCTGCTTGCAACGACGTAACCTGAGCTTGCAGCAAGGTTGGGTGCATCGAAAGCGGTGTTTTTTTATTTACAGTGCAGCAAAATTGATCCCAAGGTGAAATTTGGCCAAGCGACAGCAGAAGCACAATGAGCCTTTTGAGAGGTCCTCGCTAACTTGGCAGCCCGATGACTAACCAACCGAAAACTACATCCAAGTCTGCATTCACTCAGCAGTTCGCTATACAGTGGAGAATTTGCTCAGCTCTCGAGAAGTAGACGGCGTGGTTGTCATGCTTAAATTCATTTTCTGGGTGGATTTGGGTTGAAATCAGCGGTGCCAAAGCCAATATCTAGCCACTATTTTTCTAACTTTTATTGCATCTTATTGTTATTGCAGCTGCCCCTAGTGATGTGTCCAAGTGGTGTCGCGTTGCGCAATGCGGCTTCTTCTTTCTCTCACAGCTTACCACCGTGATGCAGTGGTAGAATTGCTCTGTGGTCTTGTAAGGCCGTTTAATCGTGATTGTCTGTATTAGTTATATTCTTGGAAGCTCGGTGTGAACAGTAGGCTGTTATTCCAAGGCACGCCAGTGTGTCTGCTTGACACCTGTTACGCGAGGACTGAGAGGTGTTATGTGGAGGCTGCAGTCCCATAAACATCTTCTGCTGTTTATTCCTTCCTTGCGCTGAATATCACCTCCAGCCGTGTTTTCTCACGAGGCTCCCTGCCAGGCCAGCGGGGGACAAAGGCCCCAAATTAAGCGACACCCCTCCCCCTTTTACTTCAGAGGCTGGGGGTGGGGAGGGATTGGGTGATGGGGCGTATTAGGCCTTTTTAACTTCTAGCCAGAGGTGTTTTTTTTCCCTTTTTCTTCCCTCGTTCGGTCGTTGGCTTTTTCCCTAATGGACACGTTGGCGTGTAAAGGTGCTCCATCCAGACCACATTAAGTGTAATCTTCCCTGATGATGCTCATTTTCTCTCAGTTAGTCCTGGAGTGCAGCAGCAGCAGCAGCAGCAGCAGCAGCAGCAGCAGAAGTGGAGGCCTTGCTGCTTCTGCACCGGAGCTCTTTAAGAATTAATCAGCCTGTTGGATTTGTAGACCATCTCAGATGTGTGGTACACTCTGAATGATGGCAGGGATTTAGTGTGGGATTTTTTTTTTGCCGACTCATGCCACATAGTACTTCTTTATTTCTCTTAAAAATGTCAAGAAATAGAGTTTAAGGTATTACACTAGGAAAGAGAGGGAGAGAATAGGAGAGGTGAGAGGGGGGGGGGGGGAGGCTGAGTTCGTGAGCTAGAGCGAACCAAGAGGCTCCTTTGAAATCTGCTCGTACTTTTATCCCAGAGGGGGGATCTTCAAAGCAGCTGATCTATGCATTCTGTGAGTCAAAGCTGCAGGTATGTACACAAAGGCAAGACTGCAGTTCCGACCCGGGGATGAGTGGGCTGTAAGAAGAGGCCATTTACAGAGTGTGTGGATCCATCCACCGTCACAGCTTGACGAATTGGCCTGCAGCATTCCCTCAGCTCTTACTGCGACATGAAAAGCAGTCTTTCAGGGGCCTCTCTCAGAAGGCTGCCATGACAGTGACACCGATGCCAGTGCCCTTATCAGTTTCCTATAATTAGATTACAGTGACATCGGTGGGACGAAAAGAACATTGCCACAACAAAAACAGCCGCTTCCAGGATCCTGGCTGCACCCCAGAGGGAGGGATAATATGATTTATTTAAGTGCCCATGAAAGGGGAAAAAAAACCTAGTTAACCCTAAACAGACATACATATTTCCATATGCATAAAGATTCCACATACTCCCTTGTTCCATGACGCACCCAAGGATCTGAGCAGTGATGCCCAATTCCGAACCACCGCACATTAACATGCAAGCGTGGATCTGCCAGCTAAGTGGAACCTGCTCGCTTGCTCGCTCGCTTCGCCGAGGATTTGGCACTTAAGTAATGAGATGCCCGCAGCTGACAAGGGCAGTTGACTGCTGAAACGCAGAGTGGGAGAGAGGGCGAAGAGAGAAAACTGGGGATGTGTCCAAGTTAGCAATAAGCACACCCCAGCCCGCCAGCAGCCTCCCCCTAATGGAATCACTCAAGAGCTATGAGTATAGGAGCCCGGCCTCAGCTATGCGCTTCAAAAGCACCAGGCAGCACTAAGAGGCCTGTTTTGAAGGTCATGCTGAATTTATTCGCCCAGTTATATATGTTTCATTTAAAACTGTCTGGGTTGAAAGAAACTTCAAAGTAATAGAGATAGTGCAGCATTACTGGACACCGAGTCTTTGTGAACTCGTTGTGGTGTCTCTTGTTATTTTTTTTGATTCATTCAATCTCTATCTCTATCTCTCTCCTCTCTCTTTCTCATTTGTCTTCCATTTATTGCCACCGAGGTACACCAGGACTGAAACATGAAGGCTGTTCTTTCAGTTATTGTCTCGCTGTCTAGGTGTGGCACAGGACACGTTTTTTGTGAGGCGATTCCTTACCTCTTGTGATCCATTACCTCTTTGGTTTGACCTCTCAGTTCACCCCTGAAACCCCAGCTCCACCCCAGCATTGTCTGCACCCCACCATGAAAGAATAAAGCTCCTTTGAAAAGGACACCCCGTAACATCAAGTCAGACCCCGGTCATAAAGCACGTTTTTCTTTTTGTTTTTTGTTCTTTTCTTCTCTACCCACTCTTTCCTTTCTTTTTCACTTTACCTCCCACTTCTGCTTTTGGGTAAATATTAAGCAGAATGTTCCACTGGGCAACTGAACGTCTGCCATGGCTTGTGTTTGCAAAGCCTGATTGTGATGTGTAACATTGTAAGTTACAATGAAACCCAAAGAATCCGTTTAGTTGAGCACTGAGGGGCTCTGTTGACTTTTGAACATTTTTCAAATTCCTACCCATTCATTTTTTTTTCCTTTCTCGTTTTTTTCCCCCCCTCTTCCGCGTGCGTTCACGGCCCACTGCACTTCTGGCTGTCGTGTGGTGGTACCGTTTGGATGGGCTCCCTGTGTGTGTGCACCCCTGCGTCTATCGGCAGGCTCACGGCAGGAGCCAAGGTCTACTGAGGAACAGGTGTTTCATTTGGAGGCAGCGGAGGCCGGCCGAGGCAGCGCTTCCCCCTCACACAATCCCAATGAAAGATAGCTGGTGCAGAACTGTCCCGACAGAAACGGTTCATGGATAATGGGTTCTCGCTGTTTCGTATGCCTGGCCTCTTTTGGAAGGAAACAGGGAGAATGGATTCACTGAAGATGGTGGCTGGCTTTTGGCACAGCGAGTGAATGAGGACAAAGGAGCAGCAGGGAGTGTGTAGAGAGCAATATACTGTGAATGCACACATTTTAATGTGCTACTTCGTTTTTGTAAATGTTTGTATTATTAAATTCAGAATTACTAACTAAAACTTGCATAAAACCCTGGCAGTTGCAGTGTCATGGGGACATTTCTATGGATGGCAGATTTTCAAAAATCTTGACTCATTGGAAACCCTTTATTAGCTAATGCTAATGGCTTGTTTTGTGAAAACTTCAAACACAAAAAGCCAAAATGTGGCTGGTGGGAGGCTTTATTAAATTGGTACCCTCGTTGCATGGCTGCGCTCTCGTGTTGTCTGTTTTGGTGTGGACACAGGTGTTTCAGACAAATAGAGAGAGAGAGAAAAGAGAAAAAGAGAAAGAGAAGGGACAGGGAAAGATTAAAAAAAAAGCCAGAGAACAAAAGGAAGACATTGAAAGGAAGACATCTCTGAGACCTGAATGAGTGGTGGTAGTGGGAGACTTTGCACTCATCTGGGTGTGTGCACCCCCCCACCCTTCCCCGCCCCTCTTAGCCACACACACACACACACACACACACACACACACACACACACACACAAACACACTTCTCTCACCCATCCGTTTCTTTTTCTACCTTTTTCCATGGTCACACACAAAAGCAAACTTCTGCATTGGGAGTCAATTGAATAGTCCCCTCGTGTGCAGGGGAGGGAGGTGAACAGAGGCTGGGAGCAGGGAGCAGGGAGCAACAAAAAGGCAGACACCAGTAGCAGAGGACAAATAAATAGTGCCCTCTATACCATAAAACCTCATGTACACAACTGCTTTGTTGTGTTTTTTACATTTACATTGTGAGGTGCCCAAGACGCAGTATATTGCAGCCAGATGTTATAACAGGCTGTGCTCACTGTCAGTGCAATCTTCGCGTATTGGGACGTGGGGAGTGACAGCTAGAGGCCTCACTACTGAACTCTGGATTTGTTATCCTATCTCATTCCGGCGATGCTCTCCCCGTCTGTGAAAACAAAAACAACAGCTGGTATGGGGTCCCGCTGCCGAAGCTGTCAGAGCTTGGAGAAACACTGTGGGGTCTAGCGAATCAGTGGTAATTGCTATGCGGGCAGAACAGACAGGGAGAGGCCATTGTGCTGCAGGCTGGATGTGTGAACTTACCTGTCGAGGAATTAATTTCACACATACGGACGTAGGCCAAGCTTGTTTATTGCCGCGCGCAGTTGTGATGAGGAGTTGTGGATGCTTGTGTATATAAGTTGGTGGTAGACAGATAATGGATCTTTTGTACTCGCATCTTGGCGTGCGTTTGCTGAAGTCAAGCCAGTGTGTCCATATGCGTGGCAGGCTGATCGATCAACCTGCTACTCAGCTTGCCTCCTCATACATTTAGAATCATCTGTCGCTGCCAAATAAACCCGATAGCCTCTGTGTTGTTTTACCCCTTCTATCCCCCCTTCTGGCCCAGGGTTCTGGAGACGTGTTTGCTCAGCTTTTGGATGGATTGAGTGCCTGAAATTAAGTTCCTCAGATAAGAGGGCAGGTTATGGAGAGAAGGTAGCAGAGAGGAGTAGAGTAGAGTAGAGTAGAGTAGAGTAGAGTAGAGTAGAGTAGAGTAGAGTAGTCAAGTGGAGTGGAGTGGAGCGGAGCGGAGGAATGACTGAGTACGTGCTCAGGGGTCGGCTCCTCCTCCGTCTCTTGAGACGCCGAGGTGAACTTTGACCGGGGAAACGGGAAGGGAGGAGACAGAGGCTCCGTCGTTAAAGGCAGACGGCTAATGATTTACCCTGAGATGTGACCACAGCTCTCAGAGAGGCTGGACGAATTCAGACAGGCCTCGACGTTCATCACAGGTGCATTGTGAAAGCCACCAGTTAGCCGCAACACCACACACCAAATACAGCTACACTCATACCGCACAGTTCAATCCTCAAGAACTCAACTGGTCCTGGATGCATTATGTAAGGGATAATGTCTAATCCGCTGGTCATTATTGGAAAAAATAAGTCCCGACGGGACAAACAGGATCCCGAAGCGCAGTGCAGCGGAGCATTGTAACATTCTGGATTCGTGGAACACTCCATCCAACTAGAGCAGTTGGTGTGCTGGGTGTGTACTTTTAGTGCTATCCAGTAAAACAGTGTTTTATGATTCGGTGTTAATTATGGCGATCCCCCGTTGCTTTCCAGCGGTAATACTCCTGTCACACCCACCGACTTGGCACCAATCCTGCATGTTCTGTCTTTGTCTTGTCCTTCCACTCACTCACTCCTACGTCCGTGGGCACCCGAGGAATAAATCACTAGGCGTCATGGCAGCCGTTCAAAAGTGATCACTTTAAATAAACGCCCTGTAAGATGAAATTCCTTTTTTTCTTCTCAGAACCGCATTGCATGTCCGCTCAAGTCCATAGTGCATTGTTATGGAAGCCTAAGGACCCCGTCTTGTAATCCCCTGGCTCCACTCTTCCTTACAGTAATGAGCAACAGCTGCACTGGAAAGGGCTCACCCATCACCAGGTCTGCAGACGCGCAGTCCATACCGAGGCCTGACCGGCAGACGAGGGTGTGATGGCTGGGAGAGCTAACGATGCGCTAACAAGCTAAAGACGCCTCTGAAGGATTGACAGGATGTAGACAGAGAGAGAGAAAAAAGAAGCGAGACAGAGAGAGACTCTGAAATATTCCCAACAGAGAGACAGAAATAAAGAGGGGAGAAAAGAGAAATGAGACAGCCCTGTTGCCGAGAGCCCTCTTTCCAATGATTGATTTTCTTTCACTGGCACTGGTGTGCCTCATTCTCCCTGTCAATCACTGTCAGGCAGGCAAGGTCCAGAGGCTTTGCATCTGCCGGTGGAGTCAGGAGACGAATCATCCCCCACCCTCACCCATGTCCCAATTCCCCAGCTGGTTGTGGATCACTCGCAGAGATCAGGCTGTGGCTCCCAAGGGGGCCCCTGTAAAATACACCATGCTAAGTGGCCCTTACAGGGCAGGTCTTTTATCTAGGGGCCCCTCATGCCTGTCCGAGTGTAGAGCCCACCTATGGCACCGGTGCTGGGGTGGTCGCGCTGCTCCGTCAGGCTCAAGTGTGGCTTGGAGCTTTAGCCTCTTGAGCTCAGCAGCTCTGATGTGCATTAATAACCCCCTCAGGCCCCAGACTACTATTCCTCATTAGTCGCTGCAGCAGGGCTCCAGCCGCACGCCCACCCAAGAGAGATGGCCTGTTTCGGACACTCGTAATGAAAGTCACCCACCACCACCTCCATACCACACTGCTGCATTTCCCACAGAAAGCAAGCATGGTGGGTAGGGGTGTGCAAAAATATTGTTTTATTGATTGATTGCCTTATAAAATTCATCCAATTTGATATCGATTTGGACAGTTCTTGATCAAACTTTGAGTTATTCTGAATTTTTTCCCATTTTCTAGGTTCATTTTCACATTGGTTAAACATAGCCAAACTGTCATATCGAATAAAATCCAATTATTACCAGTCCTTATTATTAGATTTTGCTCTCTTGCTCAACTTGTATACTGCGAATGTATAGAGGAAAACCGGTTGTTATTTCACTGTTAAAAGAACTACACCCATGTTAGCCTTAAATACAAAATAATTTTGTGTACAAGCCTTTGGCCTTTTCTTTAGCAATTTTTTTTTACAACTTGTTTCCAGTGACTCTGCATTTGCCACATTGTGCCCGGGCTGTACACCTACCAGAGTTTGCTAAGCATTTGTCTAGCTTTCCGTTTTTTTTTATTTCCACCGTTCCTATCGATATCAAATCGGATTGAATTGAATCGTTAGCCAATCGTTGCCAATACCAGGCCCTATTGGCCCTCCAGAGCGTGGAAGTTTAACTGAGTGTGAAGTTCTCTGCCAAGCCCCAGAGCCTTCCCCTCTTTAACCACACTCTCACTCTCACGACCACAACCACATCCCATTAGGCCCCCCAACCCACACACACACACACACACACACACACACACACACACACACACACACACACACACTCGCTCACACACTTCACATTCAGACACTCTCACTCACTCACTCTCTCCCTCCTACCATAATATTAAGCTTTGACAAGCTGCTTATTGTAGGAGCTAAAGTCCGCTGCCTGAGGGAGTGGTAACCATGGACAACATCAACGCTGGATGCCCCGTCGAGTGCCGCTAACCTCTGCCTCGGCGGATCCTGCTTCTGACAGCTGCCGTATGACGGCCGCCCCCTCCACCGCATCCCATAGCTAAACCGGGAAGCGGCCTTTCCTCTGAAGTGGCGGCCCCCGCCGAGGGCGGCGGAGACCTTGTCTCACCTCGTGCACTCAGAAAAGATCTTCGGTTTTGGTGCTGATGAGTGTGTGTGTGTGTGTGTGTGTGTGTGTAAAGGAGGGGGGGGGGGGCTGAAGAGGCTGGCAGTGTGGGGTCCCCATCTGGTGTCAATCACAACTGCTTTGGGCCATATCCCATGTATCCCACAGATTCAGTTGTAGCTGGAAGCACTCCAGAGTCTAAAGAGCTCCAGGCTGGTGTGAGGGTAATACTAGGATGTAAGTAATAGGAAGCAGAAGGCCTTGTTTTTTCCACATCTGGTCTGAATTGATAAGGGATGTCTGGTACAGGAAATTTCACATTTCCAGCATATGAAAACACTCCGCAGCACCTGTCAGTTTGTTAGTTTTTTTCACAGAGAAGATTAAATTAGAACATCATGCTGCGGTTGTAAAAAAATGACAGTGGATTTGTGGGTTTTTATTTTCTCAGTCTTTCCTTTTTTCATCGAACTCCCCACCCCTCCGCTCCGCCTCCCATCTGCCAGCCATCTAAGCACTCCCCTCCCAAATATTAGAGGTGTTTTATGCTTCTGAGAATATGAGGGCTTTTATTGTCAGATATAAATCAAGTGATTTGTCGTCTGGGCCATAAACCTACAGTTGCTTCCAGCCTGTGCCCGTCAGTCTCCTGGTGGCCTCTCGGAAGGAAGAAGGAAAGAAAACTGCGTTCAGGTCTCCGGCAGTCGGGTGGGGGGGGGGGGGGGCTGGAGGAGGCTCCCTCTGCCCTGACAGATGTTGATTCAGCCCAGTAGCTGAATTGAAGTTGTCTAATCTGCAGAGATAGTGTAGGTGATGAATGTGACAGGGGAAAAAAGGGAGGCAGGAAAGCTTGGCAGCCTTCGGACGTGGCAGAGGAGAAATCCTTTCCTTTCTTCTTCTCTCACCTCTCTCACACACACACACACACACACACGCACACACGCACACACACACACACACACGCACACACACAGACACTGTTCCATATCTGGAAATGGCTCAGGGTTGTGTCCTGATAAGGGAGGAGATGGAGGATGGTGTCAGAGTGTTCTTCTTTCTCTCCTTTTGTTGTGCTCATGTAGCCCAGCCGGTGTATATTCATCTTTCTCTGGCAGGATGTGACCTGCGCCTGGTATCGTGTGGTGCCCTGTGTGAGACTGATGGACTCCTTGTGTGGGCCACTCGCGTTTGTCCCCAGCACACTGGGATTTATTGCAGAAGCAATGAGCTTTAATTAACCTCAATTGTTATTTCTGGTTTGCTTAGGAAATTACCCCAGCCAACAAATACCCCCTCTCCCTCCAAACCTCACCACACACACACACACACACCACACACACACTCAACACACGCTCCTGCCTCAACTTGCCAGACATGTGAATTTTAAAGTGGTAGCACTATTAAAATCAACCCAAATGCTTTTCTTAGACAAGAACAGGAACCTAGCAAGTGAGGTTCTCTTTCTTCCTACAGACTCAATTATTCACAGCCCCAAAAGTGGCTCCCTGCTCGGACATATCCATACAATCAAGGCAGAATTATTCCTCCCTTCTCGCTGCTGAGTAATTACGGGAGAGGAATGTCTTCCCCAGCCACCAGTCTGAGCAGAGGCTTGTTGTCATTGTATGGCTTCATTACCATAAGACAAGCAAAACATTATGCTAATGATATTATAAATTAGCTGTAATTTAAGCTTTTTTGGAAAGGTTTCATGTAGACTTGAGGTGGATGGGGGTTAGATGGAGTGTGTGTGTGTATTGAGAGGCAAGCCAAAATCTAGGTGTGCTGTTCATATCACTGAAAATAGTGTGTGTGTGTGTGTGTGTGTGTGTCCTCTGTTAAGTGTATCTGTGTGTCTGTTAAACCTTCTTGTGTGTGTGTTCATTTTCTGTTTGTGTCTTTGTGTGCATGTGCCTTTGGTGTTTGTGTGTGTGTGTGTTTGTGTGTGACCTCTTGGGATGTATCATTAGGGAGGCTGGGGCAGGCAGATGAGAGAAGCACTCCCTGATGCATGTCCTTACCTTGAAACACAAAACATACCTGCTGCCCCCTCTGAAACCTGAACCCACTGCCCTTCCACCGGGAGAAAGCAAGCGAGAGACAGAGAGCAGCTCGCTGGGCTGAAACAGAATATGCCCTTGATTCAGGCGAAACCTCTCTGCTCTGCCCCGGCCCTGAAGCATCAGCACGGCCCTTCAGTCCAGCTTTGATTGTAAAGTGTATTCTCTACACTGCTATGTCTTTAGTGCATTGCGTTGCTCAAATGTTTTTCTCCACCCGTCTGCATCCGCTCTGCAATTGTAAGCGTAAGTGTAAGAGCAGTGTAAGTGTAAGAGCAGTGTACGTGTAAGAGCAGTGTAAGTTTAAGAGCAGTGTAAGAGCAGTGTAAGTATAAGAGCAGTGTAAGTGTAAGAGCAGTGTAAGAGCAGTGTAAGTGTAAGAGCAGTGTACGTGTAAGAGCAGTGTAAGTTTAAGAGCAGTGTAAGAGCAGTGTAAGTATAAGAGCAGTGTAAGTGTAAGAGCAGTGTAAGAGCAGTGTAAGTGTAAGAGCAGTGTACGTGTAAGAGCAGTGTACGTTTAAGAGCAGTGTAAGAGCAGTGTAAGTATAAGAGCAGTGTAAGTGTAAGAGCAGTGTAAGAGCAGTGTAAGTATAAGAGCAGTGTAAGTGTAAGAGCAGTGTAAGTGTAAGAGCAGTGTAAGTATAAGAGCAGTGTACATGTTAGTGTCAGAGCAGTGTAAGTGTAAGAGCAGTGTACGTGTAAGAGCAGTGTACATGTTAGTGTCAGAGCAGTGTAAGTGTAAGAGCAGTGTACGTGTAAGAGCAGCAAGATTGACCTTGAACAAGCTGCTCTCCACATTAAACTTTTATGTGTCTGATTGCAGCTGACGAAGTGTATGTGCATGCTTGAAAAGCGAAAGTAGTCAGAACCCAAACATCCCCTCATGCGAGCCCAGGCAGGGATCTCAGACACATGAGCGTGCGGTCGTCGTAATTGCCACTCATCAGATTTAATTGTACCTGCGATTAGATTCTTTGCAAAAACACTCACCAGGGCGTTTTCAAGAAATATCCTCTTTTCCCCGTGAATCAGATATGATAAGCATCTATTTGATGGGGGGAAAAAAACAAAGCAAAAAGATGGACTGCGTAGAGAGCCGACATCTGTAGATGTGTGCAGCGTGCTGTGTCCCTCCCTCATCATTCATCCCCTCATGTGTCAGCTGATGCGTGAAGCGTTCGGAGCAGCAGTAGATTAAACGCTGCTCTCATGGAAGATGTCAAACCACCCTGCCTCCTCACCCTTCCAGTGACGGGAACAGCCATCTTGAATTCGATTTAAAGCATCCTTCCAGACCATATGACCACCTGCAATCCCTGACTGGATAATTGAAACTCGTCAATTCACAGGGTGTGTGTGGTCTTTTCCTTTTTTTTCCGCCTGTTGTCGTAAACATTTCTCCGTGGTTCTGGCTGGGGTTCCTAGCTGCAGGACACTCCTATAAAGTCTAGATTGCCTTTAATCTTCCAGCAGCCACTTACTGCAACTCACATAATTGCTTTGGTTTATCAATCTTAACGACCTGTGTGACCTTTTGCCTTTGGTACTCTCGTAAATCTTTTGATAAACATGGCCAGAGTGAGGATGGTGGATAGCTGCAGTTCTTTTTAAAACCACTCAGCAGTTAGGAGGAAAAATAGGAGCTGAAGATAAGCTAGGCCTGTTGATTTTTTGTAAGCAGCGAATGGGGACTCGAGGGGTAGACACAGGCAGAGATCTGAAGCTGATAAACACGCTGTTATTCCTTTGTCTCTTCTCATCCTGGATCAATGTCTCTCCATCTTTAAAAAGCTAGTTTGATGGAAATTCCCTCCTCTCTCTATCTTTCTCTCCTCTATATCTCTCTCTCTCTCTCTCCCTCCCACCTCTCCCATACCAATAGAGCATAGTAACGCTGTTTGGAGTCCAGGAGATGTGGTTAGGATCTGCTCTCTGCTTTTTTCAAAGAAGATTCACCTATCAGGACTCAAAGAGGGGACGGCTTCATCTTCCTGCGGGTAATAAGATCACAGCGACCACTCGCTGTGGAGGGAAATAAAGAAATAAGCATCCAGCTCCCAGCACACACACCACGGCTCCCTACAATGGATGAATGCAACTGTATCTTCCTTCTAAGCCCTGGGAGGAGAAGGGGGGTGGGTTTCATAAAAAACGGGTTTGAAATGGAGCTGCTGGGGCCAACCCACAGGGGTAGGGGGGCCAACACACAGGGGTAGGGGCGCTCTGGATGGCTCCGCTGGGAGCTTTTGGCCCCAACTCTCCTTTCCTAATACATGTTGTATCTACGCACTATCGTGAAAGATGGAAAGAAAAGAAAGAGAAAGTACAGACACCCCCCCCCCCCCCCCCCCCCCCCCCGTGTTTTGCGTACGCTGACGTGTAGGAAATGGCTTTGTCTGTTTGGGCACCTCCCAAGGGAGTGTGAGAAGAATGGCTGTATCTGACACCTCTGTTCCCCTTCTGTCTCCCTGCACTTACTTGCAGAGACAAACACACACACACTCCCCCCCCCCACTCACCCCTAGTCACACACGCACCGTGTATTATAACACCTATATGCATGGGATGGAAGTTATTTTAATTAGACTGGCTTTTGGACAGGACTGCTGAGTGGTCAGAAAATTCAGAAAAAAAGAAGAATGAAATAAAGGAAAAGACAGCAGCTTGATTCTCCAGTTTCATACAAGCATGGTCGAGAACTGGCCGCCATAAAGTAAAAAATACCGTCCCTAACCCAATTGACACAGCTGCTGAAGCCCTAATTTCTTTTTGCTGGGGGTGTGAAAGTATTCTTCCAAACATGGATTTTGAAGGCGTCGTACAGTATTAACTTCTGGGCCTCAGTCAACTGTAACAGGTGGCTGAAGCTTGCTTGTGTGTGTGTGTGTGTGTGTGTGTGTGTGTGTGTGTGTGTGTGTGTGTGTGTGTGTGTGTGTGTGTGTGTGTGTGTGTGTGTGTGTGTGTGTGTGTGTGTGTGTGTGTGTGTGTGTGTGTGTGTGTGTGTGTGTGTGTGTACTGTTAATACAATGCTGGCTTTATTTAAAGGAATACCTGTGTCAGATTGACTGTTCTCTTTGAGTTCCTGGGGAACAATGGAGGCCTTTCTCATTGCGCTGCCTCCTAGCTCTCCTCTGCTCCCACTGGTATTTTGCCTCTCACTCGCTGTTTTCAGAGAGTGAAAAGAGTCTTGCTGTCTCTTTGTTAAATGTTATTTTATCGGAGGGGGGAGTCTCCTGCTCCTACAAGTCGTCTCATGCTTGTTGCTTGTTAGTTACTGTAACCTCCACTGTCAACTGTCATTATGAATGGACACACCACATTGGGATGTATGGCATTTGTTTAAAACTCTGTCAAGGTGCTTCACTTGTTTGTTTGGAAACCTACTACGAGAAAAAGACAGTCTTGTTTCATGGGAACAAGCGTTTCCTTTTTGTGTTTTTACCCGACAAGATAATGGGGGGGTTGGGGGTGGAGGGAAGAATGCGAGAGAATGTTTTGGTATTTGCCAAGCATCTGGTCCCCTCTGGTAACTGTAGATTCAGCCTTGCTAGCTGAGCTTTGGACAGGGCTACTCCCACACACTGAGATGGTTCCCTTGGGTCCGCGCTGTTTCCAAAAGCCCCCGACTGCTGCATTATTAAGCTCATTGATTTGGAGCGCCTAGGCCTCCAGGCTTTCCGACTGCACACTGTCGGGGCTGACAGAAGGGTGGTTGCACTGGCGCAGCGGTCTCAGGAGGTTTTTTTGGAGGTTCTTTTATGACACCCCGAGACATCCCCATAATCCCCTCCACTCTAAAAAAGAAGTCCACCCCAACCGAATAGTCATAAAATCATGCTGATGTTGGAACTCGCATGCGAAGGGAAAGAACGGAGCAAATGGCTCGACCGTGGGCCTAGGAAGGTCCAAAACTGAAGTGAGTTGAGAGCTTGATCTGACTGTAAGTCAGGGCAGCGTGATTGATGCGCTGCTTCCACAGGAAATCAATTAGGGAGAGGCCACGACCTCTGCTGAGGAACGCTCCTGCAGGCTGGGGCTTCACGCTGAGGGCTCGCCTCGTTCTGCCTCTGCTGCTGCTGCTGCCGCTGCTGTTTCGGCCGATCCGTCGGCGTGAGGTTTCAACTGGATGGATGGAGGGCGCTGCGACATGTTCTTGCTCGTCTTCCTGCTTTGTCTTTTGCTGTTCCTGTATGAATCCAGCTTGTTTTTGTAGTCCACCATTCTTTCCTTTGCACTCTCTTGAGCACCCCCCCCCCTCCTTTAAAAAAGAGAGACACTGAGTGAAGTGGGTAAACCAACGTGGCAAACATTCCTACCCCCACAAGCCCCCAGACGCTGGTGTGTGAGATTGAGATAAAGATAATGTAGGGGGTTACAGTAGATCACAAGATTGTTGCAAGAAAGGCCTTTCATTAGATTCATCGTTTTGTTGACAAAACTGCTGCATTTAATTCACCCCCCCTTCCCCCTTCCCCTCCAGCCTGCTCATTTCCTGCACTTCTCAGGCATGTGACGTCAGCCTTTTGTTGTGGAAATAAGGTGATCTCTGTGTTCTAATAAGAGAGAGCAGTACTTCTTGGGCCAAAGACAGCTTAGAGAGAGAGAGAGAGAGAGAGAGAGAAAGAGAGAAAGAGAGAGAAAGTGTGAGAGAGAGAGAGAGACAGACAGAAAGAGAGAGAGAGAGAGAGAGAGAGGGGAGGAAACTGGAGAGATGTTCTGTACAGTGTTGTGAGTACTGAGTCAGTCCAGCGAACAATGGCGTCCCTTTGAATCAGCTCCTCTTCATCAGGCCTGACCCTCAGAGCGACCCCTGTGTGTTTCTCAGAGCGGGGAGACTGTCTGACCCCGTTGTTTGCGGAAGCGCACTAAGTGCCACATGTGTTGCCGGCCACACGGCAGACTGGCCGGCAAAAAAAAGAACCTCGCTGTCCTCCATGTTTGTTTATTTTTGTATACCGCACAGGGTGAAATGCGGGAATTTTATGGCCGCGAGCCTGTCCCCGGCTGACCCATTTAAACGGCTCATGTGACTGCGGGTGTGCTATCTTAGAGGCTGACGTTTCTTAGACAGAACCAGAGGCCACTCTGAGGGTGAATGCGAGGGTGTGGCTCTGGTGTGGTGTGTGTGTGTGTGTGTGTGTGTGTCACAGTTTTATGAAGATTAACAGGAGACTGTTGATCATTATACCTCCCTCAGTAGGAATCTTGTCTCAGTTAAGAATGGAAATGAAATGCCTTTCTTTCTTCATAAAATCCAGACTTCCCTCTCTATACTTTGTCATTATGTTATTATGCATACCTTCCATTTTGTGACATCCATTTAAGAAGCAGTGATAAAGTTCCTTACAAAACTTTTATGACAGCTTTGTAAACATGCAGAGAGATACGAGAAGTGCTTTGATCAAGGGTGGGAATGTTTTCAGCCCCAGTAACCTTCTCTCTCTCCCCTCCCTCTCTCTCTCTGTCTCTCTCTCCATGCCTCACCTTGCACTGATTTCCTGTCCCCTGCTGATAAAGCCCTCTCTGCTGGCCTCTCTTGTTTGGTCGGGCTGGTGTGGCGATACGGGACTCATTAGACAGAGAGTACACAGCCCTGCTCTCATGACCGGGGTCAAAGGGCAACCTCAAAGCAGGCCAACGCTTCAGGTAGTCACCCAGGGAGGAGGTGGCCGCGTGGGAATGCTGCCTTTCTGCACTACCCTAACCCCCGGTCAGTTTAAGCCCATCGACACAGGGGTGGGGGGTGCTCTAAGAACCGGCTCGTGGAGAACGTGAAGGAGCCCCTGTGCCCGGCTCGCAGTTTGGCGTTCGTCTGACGAGCGCTTGTCAACAAAAGTTAATTTCACCCCGGGGCTTGGATGTGGAGCGTGGTATGTGGGGAACTCGGTTGGCTCTGCCCTTCCTGGCAGCCCTTAAACAGCTCAGGTTTGCGGTTGTGGTCAGAAGAGTTGATGCTGCTGCTGCTGCTGCTACAGCTTGCTTTGGCTGTGCTGTGCTGCTGGGCAGGTCTGTGTTGCGTTATGTGTTGTGTTACGGTTCTGTCGGATATAGGGGGGTGGGGCAAGGAGGCTGTTCACCCTCCAGAGCTGGCAGCAGGCGTGTCTGGGAAATGATTGATAGCACATCATGGTGTAAGTGTGTATGTAGACACACACTTGCAGGCACGCGTGCATACACAAGCTTTCACCCACATGCTTCCACTCACTGAGCCAAACACACTCAGATGCGCAAACAGAAATGGACACACATATATAATGAAAGGCCCACACATAGATACATACTGACACACACACACACACACACACACACACACACACACACACACACACACACACACACACACACACACACACACACGTCAGAGAGGGTGGCTAGGCTCTAACTCATATGTGAGTGGGTCTGGTTTGGTTTGTGAGTTTACGTCTGTGTCACAGCCGTGTAAAAGGCTTCAGAAGTACTCAGAACTACCTGCTGTTACTTAAACAGTCTAGTCGTAAAAACACCACTGTCACAAACTGGAGACTTGAAACAAAGAAATAGGATGCAAACGCTCAAGGCGTGTTTTACTGAGATAAATCAAAGGGCCACGATGGGCAAACAAGGCAGCGATCACAGGACTGGAGAACAGCACATCTTGCTGATCACAAACAATTACACACAAAGACAAAGGAAAAAGCCCAAGGCTTACATAGGAGCTCAGTGAATACATTGGCTACAGGTGAGAACTAAACTTAATGAACACATAGGCTACAGGTGAGAACTAAACTCAATTATCACATTGGCTACAGGTAAGAACTAAATTCAATTAACACATTGGCTACAGGTGAGAACCAAACATGGAGGGGAAACTAAGAAGTGAGGGAATTACTAAAACACAGGAGAGGATGAACGGACTGGAGTAGCATATGGAGCAAGAACAGGAACAGAGGAGTGTGCAGCAGAGGTTGTGACAACCACCACCACTTTTTCTCAGCCAACAGACACACCAACTTTATGGGCAAAAATTAGTTGTGTGTGTTTTTCCCAAGAAAAATGCATCCAAATTGTTTTGTAAATGGATATGATTCACCACTTTAAGAGACAGTATGCAACAATTTGCCCCTTATTACTACTGGTATCTTGTGCTGGTATCATCTTCAAATTAACTTTCATGGTATATAGTCGTGTAAAGGACAGATGAACTCGCCGCCTAGGATATGCACTTTTTGCAGTTCCGAAGTCTGGGTTGGACAAACCCACAAAAATGTAAAAAAAAAAAACTTTCACAGCACGACATTGCCAACTATAACGCTAAAAGACACGGGTTAGCATGCTAGCAAGCCTTTTATCAGTGCCAACTGTGCTGTTGTTGGTGTTTGTAAGGGTTTTGCAAGTTTGTAAGGATTGCTAGCTTTCAACCAAAATGCCTTACTGCTGCTTTAAAGTGTGCTGAAAAGCTTTTATGTGCCATCGTTATTCCTTTAAATATTTGGTGATGGCTGTGTGAATTATCCAAATTATCCATTAAATCAGTAAAAATGCTTTAATCAATACATGTTATATCTTTTAATGTTGCTAGAGAACCTTCCTCAAAACACACCCATATTGCACGTGCAGTGATTTAGGAAAATTGGCCAGGTAACTAAACTGTAGTTAGCGCCCACTTAAGAGCTGTAAAAATGTGGCTGGAATTGGAAAGACTTTGTGCTGATATGGTCTTCTGCTGTTGCATTAAGTACAGGAAATGGAAAATATATGGATGCCTAATCTCAGTCAGACACCATCAGCACATTCTGGCGCTTTGTTCTGCTCAGGGAGACCTGCTCATACTGAGGAGTGTGCCTCTCTGTGCTGAGCATCAGGTGTGGGGCGGTGCGGTGCGGTTGGAGAGGGTGTAGCTTGCATACATTTCCATCCCTTGAGGGCCTTAATCAGTGTCGAGAGAGAGAGCACATCAGGAAAATGAAGGTGCGGGCGGAGTGTGATCGAGTGTGTGTGTCTGTGTGTGTGTGTGTGTGCTCTCACATAAAACCAGCCCGCAATCATTTGCATGTGATGTAGACTTGTCTCCCTGTCTTAGAATAAATTATCATTAAGGTGGGCTGCCGGTTTCACCACTGCCTCTAATGTGTTTAGGAAGCGAGACGAAAAGCATGGAGAGAAACTGACGGTGGAGCCCATGGCCCTTTTCTACACAAGTGGGATTTCTACTCTTAAGAGAGCTGTTCATTTGATCATTCTCCGTGAAATAAACAGCAGCTAAAATTAGTCAGTTATTTTCACATGCATGTTCTTCTCCAATTAAACCGTTCTACGCTTTCTTGGACCAGTAACTTGCAGTATGGCAGATTAATTGAGTTTACGTCTTCATTAGTGGGTTGGTCTCAGTTGGTCAGTTCCAATTCCATAACAAAGCACCCGAGTCTAATTTTGTGTGGAGAAGAAGATATGCAACTTACACTTGACATCTGTTCCTCTACTGTTGCTACTAAAAACATTCAAGGTATCGGGGGTCGGTGTGTCAGAAAATGTTTTCCTCAGTCGCGGCCTGTAGTACCAAAGTGGCTAAACAAAGTGAGTGTTTGAATAATGGATAACTGCGCATTAAATAAAAAGATTGTCCTTGGAAATCAAAGCACTGCCTCAGGCCTTTAGGCTTATGAGGACTGTTAACATACTGGCAGATTACGCATGTAGAGAAAGTTAATGAAAATGGTTATGTATAGCCTTTGCATGGTAGTTGATCAGCAGAGGTCTTGCCATTAAAGGTATTTCTGAAACCAGCCTGCCTCCTCTCTGACCTTGTACGATTCCAGCAAAGTAGAGTACAACAATAGATCATGATGAAAATCCATGGCGAGGCATATTGAATATGTAAATGTGCTGGACTGAAGAGCATGCAAGTCGTTTGTCAGTGCTGAAGAACACTGCATGCCAGGAATGGTAGTGTTTACTTACATAGCATAACAAAGCATTACAAAATCACGCTTAACCAAACAACGCAACCTTCATGTGATGTGTCTGGACATAACAGTAGGTGTTTTGGAGGCTAAGGCTTGGTTCAGGCACAGAGGCTCAGTGTAGGTGCTGGTTGTTTTGTCAGCGCCTGTGACATGGACTCATGTTTGAACCGTGACGGACCCCCATTCCTCATTTCTCCCCTGAGCGCACGCATGTCTCGCCCGGGCCCAGATTTATGAAAAGCAGTGATGGACTCCCTCTGTGAACCATGCAAATATGGCACCGCTGTGCGACCGAGCTCAGGCAAACACACCTCCTATCCCACCACTGCCCACCCCGCTCCCTCTGCTCCCTGCGCCTCCCCTCCCCTCCCCTCCCTGCACTAACTCCAGCTCCCCCCTGGCCCCTGCCCTTCACTCCTGGTCATGGCTGGCCTCCTCTGCACTGCTGAAGATTAAAGTTTTCGGAGAGACCTCAGCCTCTGGGTTCGGAGAGGCCAGCGTTTGCAGACACCGAAGGTGGCTCTGTCAGCCAGACCTCAGGCCCCATGCAGACGGACTCTAGTTTGCCTGAACCCGGGTTCATTTTTCACACCTATTTCACACCTACCCACTTTTTACATCGCGTGCACACGAACCCAGTGAATCCGATTGACTCAGCTGTAGTACATCCCCCACGCCTGTTGGTGGCGCTTTGGTGCTACAGACAACTGAAGAAAACGGAGAAGAAGACAGGAGCATGCTATCAAAATAACATATGACAGTAGTTGAGCTCCAACTAGCAACGTTTAGCTTAGCCGCATAGCCTACATTTAATCTGCACAGTAACACATTATGGTGGTTTATAAAATCAGTGGTAAGAGCAGACTGTAGGTTAAGCGAAAAATAATTATATTTGTTATTGATAATAAAGAGTTTAGAACAGTGCAACAAAGCAATGTGCAACATGACATGTCTGAGTTGTTTAAATGCCTGTGCTTTATGGAGATGCTGAGCTTGAGCAGGAGAGACCACAATGCAAGTGCTGTGGATCCTGAATGTTTCATGGTTTACAATTGCTTCCAATTTCATGGTTTTATTACTAACAACAAATGTAGGCTATTGTTGAGGGCTTTGTCCTTCACGTACTGTAGGCTACCTCTGAAGTAACGTTAACGCTAGCTAGTAGCTATCGCTATCGTTGTCTGACAGGACTAAAGCTAATGTAACATTCATCTGTTTTGAAACTTCCGTCTATAATAAAAAATCTTTTCACGTCAGATTTGCTCATATAGGCTATTGCTGACACTTTTAAAAACTGTTTTTTGAAAAATGGTCTGATGCAAATAGATTAAACAGTGATAGATTAAAGTGTGGCTTGTTAATGTCATCCCTTTCCTAACAACAGATATATACATTTGTATTAATCCCGTTAGCGAAATTCACGTGGAAAAGGAGCAAGGTAATAGGAAGAATATTTTTTTTTAAACTGGAGAGCTGTTATAACTGGCTGCCAAACTCACTGCGCCATGGCAAACTATTCAGTTATTAAATAATGCCGGTTGTGTCCGTTGTTCTGGCTGGTCTAATGATGCGATCACGTGGGGCAATCCGATTAGGTATGCGGATAGCGTGCAGACGAACACCAACAGCAATCGGATTCGGAGGTTACTCACTTTGGACCCCCGATTCGAGGGAGTGCGGATACAGTGTGCGGATACAGTGCGTTCGTCTGCACGATAGGGCTATCCGGACTCGGGGTTCACCGGGTTCAGACAAACTGGAGTCCGTCTGCACGGGGTGTCAGACCCCATGCAGACGGACTCTAGTTTGCCTGAACCCGGGTTCAGTTTTCACACCTATTTCACACCTACCCACTTTTTACATCGCGTGCACATGAACCCAGTGAATCCGATTGACTCAGCTGTAGTACATCCCCCACGCCTGTTGGTGGCGCTTTGGTGCTACAGACAACTGAAGAAAACGGAGAAGAAGACAGGAGCATGCTATCAAAATAACATATGACAGTAGTTGAGCTCCAACTAGCAACCTTTAGCTTAGCCGCATAGCCTACATTTGATCTGCACAGTAACACATTATGGTGGTTTATAAAATCAGTGGTAAGAGCAGACTGTAGGTTAAGCGAAAAATAATTGTATTTGTTATTGATAATAAAGAGTTTAGAACAGTGCAACATGACATGTCTGAGTTGTTTAAATGCCTGTGCTTTATGGAGATGCTGAGCTTGAGCACGAGAGACCACAATGCAAGTGCTGTGGATCCTGGATGTTTCATGGTTTACAATTGCTTCCAATTCCATGGGAGATGCTGTTGTTTTTCATAATTTAATTAGCTCAGCTAACACAGTGTTTTGATATAGAACTTCCTCAGTTAAGAAGCTGTAAATCTGAGCATTAATAATTATTAGGCCTCTCAAGTTGTTTTTCTGAACCCTGTGAAGTCATCGACTTAAAAAACAAACTGTTTCTGGCTCCGCATTTTATCCAACTCTCGGTTGACTCACCATGACTTATTGCTGACGTGTGTGGCATACACCATGTTATGAAACACATATTTTAAGGAAAAGTTAGGATATTAAACAAGTATCCTGGATGTCCTACTTAGTTTGATGTCTTTCTCACCAACATACACTTTGGGGGGCGCATTGTTTTTTTTTGAGAAAAAAAAAAGCCCCAGATGAAACACCCCATAACTGTGTTCACGTAACAAACATACCACCTTTCCCCAGGCCCAGCACTGGCTGCATGCATGTCTGTAGTATTTACTGCCGAGGGGGAGAGGTTAGGTGAGGGGGGTCGGTGAGAGGTGTCAGGTCGGGTCTTCTGGCCAGGGTCGGCGCCGTAAAGCGAAACAGCTGGAGCCGAGAGGAACACATGGGCTGTTGTCAGTCACGCTCTGGGAAAATTATACTTCGTCATCACCGTTTATTTGCCCCCCTATCGTGTCTCTTGGATGAGGTGTTGCACCTGGGCTGCCATCGGCACATCGGAGAGGCACTCTTCAGATTTGACTGGGAAATAAGAGGCTAGAGAGCAGTGGGTAGTTTTGCCTGGCCATACTTGCTGCTCGCTTTCAGTTTGTCCCTTTAAAGAAAAATATGCAACCCTAGCCTAATCCACTCTCCCACCTTTCTTTTCTTTTAATTTCATCCCAATCACTGTTTAATTCATCTACTTCTTTCCAAGTACGTTTTCTGATTTAGAGGTTCCCACAGAAATGTTGATTCAGTTTACCCGTAACTGCATTCCCATCCGTCCGCGTTAAGCCAACTTCAGAGAATCGCATGTTTTCGATTTCAGTGTTGGCAGAATTACAGTTTAATGTAATTATGGCCCCCGTTTTTTTCCTGCTGACGTGGCAGCCAGGCTTTGCCGATACTGATGACTCTCGGCAAACGCCTCGGGATACTCCACCGCACTTTTACACTGCTCCTTTTGTTGGCGGGCCTCTCCCTTTTACCTGGCGGCGCGGTCGCATATTTCTCAACAATGGTCTCCTTTTCTCCCCCGCAGTGGGGGATGAAGGGCCGGTCGGGGAATGGAAGTGGACTCCTTGCACGTCCTCTGAGGCTTCTGTCGTCTGACCTGGAGCAGGATGAAACTCCACCTTACTGAGCCCAGACGTTTTCATGGGAGTTTTTTTTTTAATCCAATCATTAGCTGTCATCCCCCATTAGGACCCTACAGTACCTGCAGGCTATTCACTGGTGCAGGGTTGCATTTTTTTTCTCTCAAGAGAGAGAGGGAATAGTAAAGAAAAATATTAGGGGATGAGAGAGAGAAAGGGAGAGTGGAGGAGGCAAGTGAGGGAGAGGGAGCAAGAGAAAGAGAGGGAGGAGAAAAAATAAATTGTAGACCTGGATCCTGCATGCTTATTGCATTAAGTGCAATCAATAAATTCCCTTTTTGTGCTCTGGCACACCGCCTCCCCCTCCCCGACTCTCAATAAAGTAGAGTGCTTTCCTCGTAATGAAGATTGCTGAAGAACTTGATTACTTTTAGTGCATTTGAAGTGGGGGCCACTGGCTGCAGTTTTCTCTGCGTGGTGCAGCCACTCGCTGCTTTTGAGACGGCCAGGTCATAAATGGTCTCATATATTTTCTTCCCACGCAGGCCCCGTCTTGGCGCAACAGGGCTACCGTGACTGGCAGACCTCTTTTTGTCGACTTAGTGGAAGGAAAGTTGAGTCAAAAGAACCTTTTTTTTTTGTTACATTATGACAGACCTTGCAACTTCAAGCCTTTCCAGATAAGCCAGTGGCAAGCAGGGACCATACCAGATCTGAGTGATGTCCAAGTCGCTCAGCAATCTTACGGTGGATCTTTCAACCAAACAACAACAGCAGCAGAATGAAACAGTGCACCACAACCTCAGTCTATTGGCGCTCTGTCTCGCAGCTCTGAATCGAGTTACATCTTGATTTACTCATGGGCTTTTTAAATGACTCTGTGCTTTTTCATCCATTTGCCATGAAGTCCCATCAGCATGAGGCAAGTGGTGCAATAGTTCCTGTTTATTTACCGCTCCGCTTTCTGTATCTCCTCCTGTGCATTAGGCAGAGGACCATCGATTTTGGATAAGCACAGATCAATCCTGCCTTCAGTTACAGCTTCCCTTTAGTTGCAGGGTATGAGGGAGAGAGTGAGGAGGAGGGAGAAGAGAAGGTAGAGAAAGAAAGAAAGGCTCTCTCTAGCCCCGGTCCTCTCCCCTGTCTAAGCTTTAAATTAAATAAAGCTCGGCCTCATTCCCATGAGGGGGACACTCGGCCATCATCTTCCCACAGCAGCTGCACATGTATCCCAGACGTGATGCATATCAAGGTGAGCTGTGGGGAGAGAGAGGAAGAGCACTGTTTTGTCTTGAGCCTCCCCCAAATCCAGGTTATCTGCTCATCACGGCTCCAGCTAGATGATAGCAGAAGAGGCCTGAAAATTCCCTCCCCCACTCTCCTCATCTCTCTCTCTCTCTCTCTCTTTCTCTCTTTCTCTCTATCTCTCTCTTTGCCTCCATCCACTCTTCTAAAAATGGTGTGCCTGAGAAACTCTTTTCAGATCTTCCTCCTCTCTCAGCCCTGTAAATAGAGAGAGACGGGGACCTTGACCTGCCGTGTGATCTGACTTTGTCGTAATGAAGTCCACCACACACCGGGAGAGTCCCATCTTCTCTCTGTCTGCTTCCATGCAGGCCAAGAGCACCTGAGCGGATCATTAGCCTCGCCTTAATCCACTCCCTCCCCTCTCTGGAGGAGCCATTTCTCCGCTTTAAATGGGGTCAGCCTCGACTCCCTCCCTCAGGGCCCTAAAAGAGAGAGGAAGAGAGAGCGAGAGAGGAAGAAAAGGACACAGGGAATAGATGTGGTCTTTAGTAAGGTGTCCCGGCTGGTCTCCAACCGATACCACATTGTAATATGGACTTCAGGTTTCATCTCTTCCGGTGCTCGATGTCTTGTTTCAGTGCACGTGTGGGGTGGTGCACTGTTTGCCATTGCTGCATGCTGAAAGTATGCGATCGCTATCCCTGTGGTGCCACCTCCAAAGATTAAAAAAAAAAAAAACGAAAGGGGAGAAAAAAAAACAACAGATGATAGGAACACTTGTTACACCGCCTCTCTTTTTCCCCCCTCCTTCTCTCATTTCACCGCAGTGATTTTGTGAAGTTTTTCCTCTTGTCGCCACGCATTGTAATTCATGACAGATCGTGTGGCGCGGGGAACAACCACATATTCTCGTCTCATTGGTATTCAAGGTCGACCGGGCGCGTTGAGTGTATGGCAGACTCATTTTAAATATGCATGAAGGTAAAAGGTGACTCCCCTGCCTGCGAGCTTATTGCTCATGGAGGAACCTGATGGCGAAATTATACACGTGTCTTTGCTAGGCTGTAAATATTTCAGTGAAACAGCAGTGAGTCGATGCATCTAGGCAGTCTCTCATTGATGCACTGAAGCTATATGGGCAACATGGCTGCAGCTCTGGCCGAGGCCTCGTGAAGAATGAACTCAACGGGACTGGGAGAGGGGGTTTGTTATGCCTGTGTTACTTGAAAGGGCCCAGGCGAGCAGTAGTACACAATAAACACAGGTGTGCATCTGCAGTTTGAATCACATGGTGAATTATATAGTGAGTTATGGGGCGTCTGGCTTTCAAACACACGCTATATTTTAAAGCCATAACGGAAAGTGCTGTGTGACAGCAGTTTGATTGCTGAGCATTTGCAGAGCATTTCCTGAGTGTATCATTTTATCCGGCTCTTGGGTGGGGTGCATTTGATCAGTTCCTTTGCTGTTAAAGATTTCTGTGATGCATATGTGTTATTTCTGTAACTATGATCTCATAAAAAAAAAAAAAAACAGCATCCTAATATATCTTCTTCTCTCTCTCTTCTTCTCTTTCATGTTCCATCTCCTGCTTTGCGGACAACCTTTCAGGTAAGATGCTCAAATTACCACCGTCCATCTATAATGAGATGTAATCCATAGCACACAGTTCACGCTCCACTCACATCGCACATCCAACACTCTCTCCTTGGACTCCCATCATCTGTAATTGAAGCACCTCTCCCTCCTCTCGTTTCTCACTATCTGCTGCCATTTTGGTGGCGATGGTTCATACACCCACTCAGTGTAGCAGGGAAGGGTACATGAGAATGAAGCAGCTGAAGAAAGTGCCTTTGAGAAAGACGAGGACTTTGAAGCATGTCTGGATGTTCATTTCACACTTTGTACATGGCTGTCTTTGTGATGTGCAATGGAGAGAGAACATTTCCTTCCAATTTCTGTTGCTGTTACAACTCCCTTCCTGCATCCTGGCACCGTCACAGGCTGCTGTCTAATGGCACTGGGAACGGCCCTAGTCGGCAAAAAGTGTGAGACGGTTCGGGCTACTTCAATCAGGTCTTTGTTGGTAGGTGTAGGACAGGCGTGCTTGTGAGAACTCTGCCCTCAGCTAGGTTTCATCAGCTCCGAGACTGAGCTTTGGGGTTGATGGGAGGAGGTTTAGCGTATGGGGGACAGTCTGGAGTGAGGTGCCGCAGCTAGCGACTGTGTCGAATGGCGTAAAACGAGACCATCAGACGTCTCATTCAGCTCGGCGGAGCGCAGCCCAGCAGCTGAGAGGACGCTTTTGTCTTCCCATTATTGTACTTTTAAATCTGATTTCCATTGGATGCCTGCGTTGCCAGTTCCCTCTATCTGCTCGCACCACACAATAAAGAGAGAAACACGTGACCGTGACGTTCTTAACATTTGTTTTGGGAAGACGGCGCTTTGCATAAACCCCGACAATACACAACCCGCCAGAAAAAAAAACAGAGGAGGCAGATAGATGAACAAGCAAACATGCCGGGAAGTTGTCCGGTGGTATCAGTGGAGTGGCGGGTGTTGTGTGAGCCTCCCTCTTGAGACGTCCCTTTGTCATGAATATGACAGAGCAGAGGCAGTCAAAACAAGCTCCTCACGTCTCATTACAGAGGAGATGACGGAGCGGGCCTTTCATGTTCCCGTCCTGGGCCTGGCCCTTCCTGTGAAAACAATGCGAAACTCCCGGCTCCGCATCTCTCTCTGTCACGGCGGAGTGAGGGAGCTTTTGTTGAATCCTCCATCCTCTGAGGGGTGACTCGCTTGTCCAGGCTCAGTTCTGAGAGCCAGCCCGCCAGGGAACACAGTGATCCGATCATCAGAGGTCCATAAAGCGCATTAAAAGGCGAGACAGCAGCGTTAGCGGAATGCTAATGCTCCCTTCTGTCATTTTGTGTCAAATCTTTTTCCCCGGCTGATTTATCAGCGTCTCCCCTGGTCAGTTACTGCATTGAGAGTGTACTGGATGCTAATATTTGTCTTTGTAAGTTCTTTAAAGGGGAAAGGAGACTGACGGCAGTTATTTTAATATGCGGTTGTGGTTCTGCAACTGGGCACTACCCTCTATTGAAGCACAGGACTATAGTGTCATAGGCAGACACTACAGGCTGTATAAACTAATGGGATTGTTATGCCCCTACTTTTCTTTCTGATCTGCAGAAACTGAACTAGTTTTAACTATTTATATTTCTTATCTGCTCCCTTGTGGAATTTTAAACCTTTTAATAAATATTGATATTCCTAGTTCTTTTGAACTGAAAGTCCCCTTGTTAAGCACAACAAATGCCTACTCTCCTTCCCTAATTGGATAAAATCTCTCGTTCTCAAACACAGTCGAAACTGGAGTTGGATAGGGAGGCAGCTCAGTGTACCTGAAAAAGTCCCTTCACATCACATGATCGATGTCTGCAGTCTGCCTTCTGTTGATACTGACACTAAAATCCATGAAGTGAGAGCATCGATCCTCTAGCTTCTGGGCAGATCGGAGTGGAAATTCCACTGTGCCTCATCTGGACACAGAAGGCCTGCATCATTCACCTCTGTCAGCCAATGAACCCAGCCTCAGTGCTGGGCTCCTTTAGCGGTCTTAGTGACATCCCATTCAATGCAGTGATGTGACTTAGCCAGAATTGCTGTCTGTAATACAATCATTTAGAGGTTAGGAGCTACAAAGGTGAGCCAGTTAAGGATGTAATACTCCTATGATCTCATGCAAGGAAGGTATAGTGTTTTTGGCAGCCCAGGGCCCGTGTCTGGCTGTCCCAGAGCCACAGCTGACTGGTGCTGTTTGATGTGGCTGCCATCTCCCATAGGGGCTCTTGCCATGTGTGGGAGAGAAAGGAGAGAGAGAGAGAGAGAGAGAGAGAGAGAGAGAGAGAGAGAGAAACAGAGGAAACAGAGAGACAGTGTGTGAAAGATCCAGAGATAGACAGATACAGTCTGAGCCAGAGAGAGAGAGAGAGAGAGAGAGAGAGAGAGAGAGAGGTCCTAGGATCTTGGATGGGGTGGAGGGGATTGGGGCGAGCGGGGGAAACATAGGAATGCACATTTCATACTCTCTCCCAGATAATGAGATTAAGGACGTGCCGTCTGAGGCAGGAATTCCAGCTATCCTGTTTCCACCCACAGGCTCTGTTCCTGCACCTTTCCACACCAGGCAAGGTGCCTTGTGTGTCTCTGTGTTCGGGAGAAACACTGAAAGGCTGAAAAGAGAGAGCAGAAAGAGGCCGTATGTTTTAGGACGAATGGCAAGTGTCATTTGTAAAAGCATGACATTGACATTGGAGAAATGCTATTTGTGTCTGCACTCGATGGGCTGTAAAGTGCTGCAGTGCCCTTTTTCTCTCCGGCCGTCTCTCTCTCTCTCTCTATCTATCACACACACACACACACACACACACACACACACACACACACACACACACACACACACACACACACACACACACACACACAAACAAACACACACACACACACACACACACACACACACACACACACACTTCCATTTATATTGCTATAGGCAGCACTCTCAGTTACCTTTCAATCCTATTAGCTCCCCGTGCTTTGACTATGGAAACACCTGAAATGGAGATTTTTCCATTGTTGGAGTTAGTCATCATAGAAAAACACATGGCGCTGGCAGTAGATGCTCTGCCCAAATAGTTGCATACAAAATAAAAGCATTGTGTTTTGTGTGTGTGTGTGTGTGTGTGTGTGTGTGTGTGTGTGTGTGTGTGTGTGTGTGTGTGTGTGTGTTTACATGCCTGTTGTGGCTCCCCTTGTGCGTGGCCTGGTATCACGTCTCCTGCAGGTATGGCTGTGAGAAACGTGAGAAGCAGAGATGACAGGGATAGTCCATCCTGGGTTTTGCCCATAATGGCTGGCTTTGTCGCAGACGGCCTTATCCACTGTTCCACCCTTTCCCTACCATAGTGCACCAGCATAAGACAAGCCGAGCATTGTTAGTTGTTTGTTTTTGTTTTTTTTAACAACGGAATCTATTACTCTCTGTTCAAGAGACATGTAGTTTGCTTGGAACTTCGGCCCAGGACGGCTGGCTTCACACAGGACTTTGTTTTTCTTTCTACTATGTTTCATGAGGTTTCTGGTCCCTTCTTCTTTCCCCCTTTGCACCTCCTCGTGCACAAGGTGGTCTGCAATTACCTGTGTGCTGTGTGGAGGACATGCTCAAAGACGCAATATCAGAGGGAGAGGGGGCGGCTTTGTGTGGGAAAGGGGCAGGGGAAAGCAGGGGCTTGTGGGAACGTGTCAGTGGGATCTTGTGTTAACCTGCACAGCATACCTCTCTCTCTCTCTCTCTCTCTCTCTCTCTCTCTCACTCTCTCTCTCTCTCCCACCCTCCTTCTCTCCCTCCCTCTCAGCACTGACGACTATGTACACTGTGTGGTAGGAAAATGTTAAGGAAAAAAATAGGGAAAAAGACCTGTGTTTGTTTTTCACAAGTATTTTAGCTATTTATGAGAGGTTGTCTCTAGCTGATCCTAGCTTAAACGTTGCCTTGGGCATATGAGAAATACCCTGTTTTCTTATCCTTCCTGTCTATATCTCCTGTTATTTTTTTACTATTACCTTTTGAGTTCCTTTCCTCCTGTGGGTCTCGTGCTGTCTATCTGGAGGGCTTACTGGAGGGCTTATGATACTTGTTTTGCTCCTCAGCATGCAATTGCCATGAAACCCAAGTCCTCTTTTCACTGAATGGGTAAAACAGATGTCTGCCACTTTCCTCCTTAGACTCTTTCTCCTGTTGTGCAGTCAGGTGTCTCTCATTTCACTTTGCTTTGTGTCAGTTCTCCGCTGGGCTATAAATAAAAGAAGAGAGCTTGTCTGTTTTCCATACCCTCACCACAAGAAATGTATATAATTCCCCGATTCATATCCTTTAGTCTTAAGCGGTTTAAACTTCGCACCTTGGAAAATGGAAACGAAAGGCCTTGTTTCTTGTGGCCCTCTCCTGTGCTGTCCTCAGCAAGCGCTGTCTTAATTTGCCGGGGTTTGCTGCTCCTGCCTGTGTGTAAATCACTGGGACTTGCTGGGTTGGTGATTTCCTCGTCTTTTCCCAGAGGGCTGTGCGGAGTTGCGTGGGCGGGCGCTGAGCTGAGGCGGGGAGGGCTCTTTTGGGTGATTGTGTGGCAGCTCCGAGCTGTGCCCCTCGAGCCTTCCCAGAAGTCCCTGTCCCTATGGTAACATAGGTGGCCATTGTTTGGCCAGGGTGAGCCTGTCTGATGCGGGCTGGAGGGGAGCCCACAATTCTGGGGCAGGCTGACCAGGCCCAGCAGGAGGCCAGCTCTCCTGCTCCGCTGCTAGCCATGGAGACCCCCCTTCCCGAACCCTTCACCCCCCCCCCTTCCTTCCCCTCTAATTCCCCACACCTCTCTCCCCTCTTCCCTCCTATTCAACAGCTCTATTAATTAAATTAGCTGTGCTTTAACTGGGGGCCTGTGTGTGAGGAAGAATAGATCAGATTGTTTTGCCGGAGCAAAGGAGGCTGACATCACCGCGGAGGCTCCAGGGAACGCCGCGGGGATGAGCTGTGTCCGAGGGGTCCGGGGTCAGAACAGGCCTCATGGCAGAACGGATGTGGGAAAGTGAGAATTTATGAGGACGGAGGTAGAGGAAGATGGCTGGAGACACAGCTCTCATGTGGGTCACAACCTGATGGAAAAATGGACCGGAGCAAAAGCATAAAGCGAATGCATGCGAAATCCTGCCAAGGGGACTCTGACTTCAAAAGCCGACTTGTTTAACATCCGTTGTGGGGAACTGCAGACCTGGAACGTGATGCATGGAATGAATTAGATATTTGGTTGATTTCCCTTCCCTGTAGTTAGTTGTGTTCCCCAATGGTGTCCAGTTTTGATTTTACTTGAGGCAGCACAGCAAACCAGAGACAGCTCTCTCTGGGGGCTCTGCTGATAAATCCCAGATTTCCACACACTGCTTTGGTTTTGATGTTCATATGAGCTATAAACATTAAAAATGCTTTTACCAAGCTGGGGTTATCATGTAAAAAGTCGTTTTTATTTGCAGAACAGCTTCTAAACCCTCCAATCAAGCTGTCTGGATATGTCCTGGATTGGGTTTGACCTGTTTCTTCATAAGTGTGAACACACATATGGCGGTGGGATCCAGGATGGGCTCAGTGGGTCCAGAGCTCCGCTCTCCACTGCGAGGCTCCCTGCTGTCCGTAATCAGCTCGGAGGGGTGTTAAGCTCAGACTCATGCAACTGCTTACACCAGGGCTTCCCGCACATCTGCTTGCGAATAGCGCAGGCAGGGAGAAGCTAATGGATGTTAAATACGGCTGCGTGCGCTCGTCTGTTTGCACTCTGTCCCTGTCCGTTCCTGTCTGGCAGCGGGGGGAGTGATAATGTTACGCCAGATTTGGGCTAATTATGACCCTCTCTGGCTATAATTGGGGCATTATTTAGTCATCGAGTTGAAAATGATTTTGATCACGGATGGCAACACCGTTTAACTAACACTCATCGTCTTTTAAAAAAATAAAAAATATTTACTTTTATTGCAGCTGTCGGAAAATTCTAGTAATGAAACATATGCAGTTGTGTGTTTTGTGTTATCATTGTTACTTTTGGGAACTCAGACTGGATCCATGAATTGTCTTCCATGTTTAGCAAAAGGGAAGAAAGATTTCCCAGACCATTGGCATCAGGTCTGTGCTGTAAGTCCAACAACAACTTGTGTGTGACTTCTTTCAGAAATGTAGAACAGATCTCTCAACCAGTCTCATATCTTTCTCTGCACTTATTGTATACTGGTTTTTATATTTAACCTTTGTGCCTTTATTCTGGCAGCAGATACAACCTTTGTTAAGCTGTTAACCATCTGACTGTAGGCTTTAAAGGCAACGGAGAATATTGTTCCCATAAATGGTGATGCAGTTGAAGAAGGAGTGTACTGTGGAGAGTGGTTTCTTAGGAGAGGCCAAATGTTACTGCAGCCATTCTGCCAGTTTTTAATTCCCCTGGAGAATAGAAAAAAGGCCATTTAGACCCCAAATGTTTTCTGCTTCTGCTGATTGCCGTATTCCCACTTCAGGGCGACACGGTTTATTTGTTGTTGCGTTAGGCTGTTTCCTTATGTAATCCAAAGACTCTCCAGCGTTGCCAAGAACTGCAGTCCAAGGAATGGTCAAACGAGGACATTGATTTTTGTTGTTGTTGTAGTTTCCAGGAGATTACGTAGTGCAGGCTTTATTGGCCCGACTTCTTACCTGTTTACAGACAGTTTTTTTAGAGCACTCCCCACTGTCCTTGAACTTCCAACTAGAGCATGCCAGCGAGGCAACAGCAAGCTGACTCATAGCGCAGAATCTGCCATCTTAGTGCCAGTGTAGAGCTGTAGTCTTTGTGTGCTGAAACGGCACAGTTTGAGCTGATACCCCTGCTGTCTTGCTTTTGTAATAGTGCTGGTCACTTATTCAAATACGGTGGATTTGGCACACCTGCTGAAGGGCCTGATTACAGTGCTGGAACATGCAGCCACACACACAGCACTCATTCTCGCACACATGCACGTGCAAGCACACACACTTCGGTACGGAATGAAGCTCACACATGCGGTGATAATGGTCTTATGGCTTTGCTGGATTGAGCTGGCACAAGGGACTTCTGTGCCATGTTATCAGCATGACTGGACTGGCACAATGACTTCCTGTCTCATACAGTCAGCATGGTTTCACCGCCACAATGACCTCCTTTTTCATGTGACCAGCATGAACTGGCAAAATTTCTCATTGTACGACTCAATCCCTCACATTGTGAAGGGCAAAAGCTCAATATAATGACCTGTGCTTGCCTGTAGGCCCCCAACATAGAAGAATGAAGGCTATTAAATTAAGTGTCTCAGCTCAGATTGTGGTAGGCAATAGAACTACTGAAGGGGAGCTAATTCCATGTTGATTAAATATATTTTTCATGAAAGTAACAGTGGCTTCACCTTTGCAAAGCAAAACAGTTTGTTGGGTGGCCGCTAGACATCCACACCGGCGTTTTCTCTCTCTGAATGACACAGCCACTGAGCTACTCAATTTGCCCATCAAGTCAGATGATGATTATCCCATCTGGGAAAGTGCATTCAGCGCCTAGAGAGAGAGGGAGACACAGCTTCTCATCTTAGCTTCAGTGCAAACATGTTTAATTAAGAAACCCCAGCGATGCTAAATGAAATTAGCATAACTGATACGTTTTGAGGAGAAGGCTGTCTTGCCATGTTTGGCTGTCGGCATATGGTGCTTTATCTTCCACGCTTACTTGCCATTCACCTCCATCCCCTCCCCCTGGACTGTAGGCTCCACCGATGTTTGGCTTTAGTTGATTACGCAGCTCATAGCCATGGCAAGATGTATGACCTGTCACAGCCACCATCAAATAGCCTTGAGTGCATCAAGGTTTGTCAAAGAGAGACGATAGATAGGCTTGCGAGGCGGCGGCGGTGGCGGCGGCGGCCGCAGTTTCAGTCATCGGTCACCTGGTTGTATGGGCCATTTGATGCGTCTGTGCTTTCTCAAAATACTGCTGACACTGAGTACCCCCATTGTTGCTACTTAATGTTCTAATCTATGGCCCGTTTTGGCCCTGTGCATACTTAAGTGTAACAACTCACTGCCAGGTTTGTGCCTGTCTGTGGGGCTGTGTTTTGTGGGGAGTGACTGTATGTTGCATTAATCAGCGAATAACTGGGCTGTGCATATCTAGATATTCCTTAAGTTAAACATAAAATAGGCTGCTTTTACCCCTATCACCTGATATCATAAAGGCATAGTAGATAATATTTTTTATAGTCAACTGCCAGGCACCTCTATTTATCAATTGAAAACTTTTGAAAGTGCACACAAGTTGCCAGATGCCAATTGGTCACCTGAATCTACTTCAGCAACTCAATGATTGTCAGTGAGTGGCTAGCGAAATCCTTGCAGCTCTGGTCTCCGATGCTCTGATGCTTAAAAATAACGAGGAAGTGGCTCGGCTAACGGCGTCATCCACCCTCCCCTTAGTGTCATGACTCAGAGTGACCTGGAGGGACCTTCAGGTCAGAGCCCTCTGAAGGCAAACCACCTCTCTGCTCCTCTCCCCCCCCAAGTGACAGGCTGACCTTCTGCACCGGGACTCCTGGTGGATTATGGGAAAAGGTGCAGTGAGTCACTCAGGTCGCCCCATTGGGCTGACACAGCACAGAGGTTCCATTAGCCCTAATGAAGCACTACTCTCCTGATCATCTGATCCACATTCAGGGTAAGGAACGGGAGGGAGATGAGAAGGACACAGGCAGGGGGGGGAGAGAGAGAGAGAGAGAGAGAGAGAGATGGAAATAGAAAGGGGTGGAGAGAGAGAGGTGGATGAATAGGACCGAAGTAGAAAATGAAGACAAAATGGAGGATGAATAGTTCTCTCGAATGGGAGTGATAAAAGACTCTGGGATGAGCTCAACTTGGATTGTCTTTTTTTTATTTGGCTTTATTATATATCCTCTCCTCTCTTCCCTTCTCGTCTGCCTGAAGGAACGCTCTGATCTGGTCCCCCTGCACCGCTTGTCACTCAGAACACTTTAGGCAATTGCCTCGGGGGTGACCTCTGGCGAAGCACAGGCCACGTGCTCCCCCGGTGTGGTGGTGTGTTCCACCGATATCCCCCCTCCTGCTCTCAGCACTTTCACTTCATCCCACCCTACCTCACCTCACCCCACTGCGACACTTTTATTGGTGTGATGGATTGCTGATCCACCTCAGTCGGCGGAACATTGAAGGCAAAAGGGGGGAGTTGGGAGGTGGGAGGGCTTTATTGCTCAATTAAGACAACTGGGTGTCGGGGGAAAGGTGGCCGTTCCCCATTAACCTTAGAGTCAAAAGCAGGGCTGGCCCCTCTCGGAGCTCAAATAGCACGCAAACTTCCTTAGCAGGAGCAGAGCGGTCAGCACTAGTCATGGTGATGGATGGCAACCTTTTCGGAGTGGTGCTATCGAGCAGAGCAGGGAAGAGTGGAGTCATCAACTCATTAATGGTTGAACTGTTTAATCATTTACACCTGACCCAAATAGGTATGTATAGGGCCTACAAGCTGGAAATTAATTTGGCCCAACTTTAAAAAGTGAAACGAGTTTTGAAATACAAAAGGGCGTGTTGTACTTTTAAGGTTAAACTTATTAAATCTTTTTTTTTTGCCTCCTTGATTTTAATAAGAAAAAAAATCCCATGTGAGATTTTGAGCGAGGTAACCAGAATCCACTTCACTCAATTTAAAAGTGAATCAAGTCATTCTTTCCCCCGAAGAAATCCTTAAGACTATTGGGAATTCGGAGGCGTTGAGTGTTAAGTCTGGTTCCCGTCAGTGGAGGTATTTCAGTCATGGCGGGGTTTGGCCCTCGATACTTGCTGCTGTTCCTTCATTAGCCCACACCCTTGATTTTGTGCCTGTGCACCTTGGAAAGTGGAGGCCGATAAATCCCATAATAATCCCCGCCCTCGGGCGAGTCCCCCCCCCCCCCCCCCCCCCCCTTCCCTCCATCCGTCTAGTAGGGACCGGATTCCTCATCAGCTGAGGTGTCTCACTCAGAGGCTCCTGAGAGACTCTCCTGAAGGGCCTCCTCAGCTCACCACGGTGAATTAGAGCACGGGGAGCTCATCTTATTACTGGGTCAGGTTTTGCAAGGGTGTCGTGTTGTATTTGGTGCTCATGTGGTATGTTCTCATTATGTGGGAAGTGAAACAGTTGGTCATAGGATCTGCCATGTTGGCTCACGTTTTGGGTCCGATTTGTGGATTTTACTGTATGTGTGACTCAGACATCTGCTGTGGAAATCAAAGCTTTTGAAGTTTGGAGACAACAGATTTCCATTTCACATTTTTTCTTTCTCCCTCCAAACACTAACGCAAGCCCAGACCTGCTGAATAAGAGTGCCTGTAAGCTAGCACCCTGCAGAGAATGTGATGTTGCTGCTGACCGAGCTCTTGCACTACTGGCCATGTGTGTGTCTGTGTGTGTGTGTGGTGTGTGTGTGTGTGTGTGTGTGTGTGTGTGTGTGTGTGTGTGTGTGTGTGTGTGTGTTCACACGGTCATTGAATGAATGTGTAAGTGCTTGTCTGAAGGACAGTGAAAGTTGGCCACTTCAGTTACAGCTGTTGGTGGTCTAGTGGGAGAGAGAGGCTTTGAAGATGGACATGTGTACTGGCTGGGTGCGTGAACTGTGTGCATATATGTGTGTGTGTGTGTGTGTGTGTGTGTGTGTGTGTGTGTGTGTGTGTGTGTGTGTGTGTGTGTGTGTGTGTGTGTGTGTGTGTGTGTGTGTGCGTGTGCATGCATTATTCTCTTCTGGTCCTCTATGGCCGCTGCAGGGACACTGTTGCTGGGCTGACGGATTTATATGCCACTTGATTGGGGAGATTAAAAGCCGCTTCCTGTAACTGCTAGAGCTGTACTGCCTTTAAATGGCTGTACTTGCTGGAGGCTCAGGGGCAATGCAATGTTCTCAGACAAGGAGTGTCTGTCTCCCTCACTCTCACTAGCAGGGGTGGCAAATGATAAACGATACAGTGGCGGAGAGAGAGAGAGAGGAGGGGACGGCTCATGGCTAGATGGGATGTGATGTCATTCCCGGCAGTCTAACTTGAGTCATCAGCTTCCTGCTCTTCACTCGACCCCGGTGGCATTGCGTGTCCTTATTGTAATGGTTTATTTAAATCACACCGCACTAATAGAAAGAGACAGAAGCCTTGATTCCAGGTCGGAAGTGTGTCATTTGTTCATTTGCTCATTCTTTTTCTCCCTCCTCCTCCCTTTTTTTCTCTGCACTCTCATCAAGTGCTTTGACTTCATTAGTTTTCAGTGAACTGTTTCGTTATAAAAGGCATGCCGGCTGTGTGTCTCTGAGTTGTATTTTTCCTCTGGCAAATGCACAAAAGGATAATTGACGAGATGTGATGTCTAATTGTACGGAAAGGCATGTTAGCCAGCAGATGTTATCCAATGGCATGCCGTGGCATCTCTGGTTGGATTGGAGCTGGAGCTATGCTAAAGCAATCCCCCTCTCACGCAATCTTCGTCCGTGCTTGAGGCCTGAGCAGTAAGCATCAGGCTGCCCTGCTCCAGTCTAGTCTATAGTCAGTGGGGTCCAGGGGTATGGGGGAAACCCTTATTGTGACTAGGAACATCCCTGTGTGCACGGAATCCTGGTGGATGTAAGAATCTGAGGAACGTAGGGCCCGGAGTTGCCGGGTGTCTCTCCCAGTGTGAACTGCAGCAGAGGCAGAGCGCCCCATAAATACCCCGGGAGTGAGAAGGTGGAGGCAGGAGGGAACTGACTGTTACTGATGGCATGCAGGGCTGTGGGTAGTAAATGCTTCGTCACCCAGGCCTCTGGTCGGAAAGTCCGCTGAAGCCCTGTCTGACTCATCACAGGGAGGAGCGACCTTTGGAGCTATAGGGTGAACACTGATGTGCGAGGTATTAGCAGCCTTAGGCTTGTTACATTTATGAAAAATGAGTTCCTTAGAAGATAGATAAATCAGCAGAACTAAATGGGATGGAATTGAATGGAATTCTGATTAGCTTGCTGCACTTTTTCTACTCCAATTCTGTCCAGTTATCAAAATAATCAGCAATTAATGTGAGCCATTTCACAAACTGAATAAAAAAAACATACAGACAAACAAATCTGCTCTACCACACTGGCTGCAATTTACTTCAGTTGATTAAAATGTGACTTTGTTTTTTGTGACTAACCAAAGAAAAAAAACCCTGCTCCTGCTGCTTTCCTATTCTGATGCCAGTGATGAAGGATTTTATCTTGTCACTCACAGTAAATTGAACAAGGCAGGCCTTAAAAGAGATGAGCTCAAATGAGGGAGTTGCACAGCGTGAAATTGTGCCATTGTGATTGGAAGCAGTCTGAGCAAATGGAACCCTTTCATATATCCCTCGTTTATCATGTTATTATGGGCCTCCCCATGCCACCAATGCAAATGACTTGAGATGCGGACCTTGATGGACCTTGGGGTCTCCCGCATCCCGAAGGCCACAGACAGAAGAAAAAATAAATAAAAATGGGGAATTTTCATGGAGGGATTATGGATGTCCCCACACACCATGGGTCGGTCTACTGCCCCCCTTGCATCATACCCCCCTGCCTCATCCCTGCTGGCTCCAGGAAAATGGTGGCACAGATAAGCATTTTGCCTCCTTCCTCACTCAGAGCCCCCAGAGCTATTGTCTCAGGGAGTTCACCAAGGCCAGGCTGCAGAAAGGGATCCGCTGAATGAGGTAAACAAGTGAGAAAGACCTTCTCTCAGACACATTTTTTTTCCTGCTTTTTATTTATTCAAGTGGAGTAGAAAGAGATGCAGGGTGGGCATACACTCCGCACAGCTGGAAACTGATGGAGTTTTCTGTGGAAGTAAAAAAAAAAACTGTCTGGTTTCTGTGTGTGAGAAAAAATGCAGTGGATTTTCCTCCCCCATGTCTGCAAATTCCCATGTCTCCACGTCTCTGTTGTAGGTGACGTGTGGATGTTATTAAGGTTCACTCGTGCTTCATGGTCCTCTCAGGTCAAATATTAAAAGTTTTTTCGCCCCTTCCTCATTCCTCATACATACTCTTTTTGCTCCAGATTATCTTTTTTGTGCTTCGATTCTTTTTGAATATTATTTTCCCACCCTCTGCTCTGCCCATGGTCTTTATCGTGCGGATGGAGTAGATGTCGGCTCATTTGACCCTGTGACTGCTCTGCTTCAGGCTGACTGATTCCGAGCCAGCAGTTTATCTCATTTGTACAAGGACAGATTTCCCAGAAGTTTGTCATTAAAAAAGGGCTCAAAGCACATTGCACCAGTGCCTAATAAGTAAGGCCTTGCACAATAAAGAGTGGATAACATGTTGCAAACTTTGATCAAAGATGGTTTGATTCTTGCTATCTGAAACTCGAGACTCAACACAGAATGCATTTAGGAGGTAATGTTAACTTGGCTATCATGTTTGCCTTGATGAAGAAAGGGCACAGCAGACTGATGAGTTGGATGACTGCCTTATTCGTGATGTCTAGAGATGTACTCCATGCCATTGTAGAAGGAGGAAATGCTCAGTAATTAAATAGAATAGAAATGGGACAGACAGTTTTCTGTCCCTTAAGTAGCCTGTGCTGGCCAAGTAAATGTGATTTGGTGTCTGGATGGGAAAAAAACCCTAGAAAGTTCCTTTTCAGTTCATTTGCCAGTTCACAAATACGGAAGAGGCAACCACGGCTCTGAGGAGGGGAAGGGCGCATTCTCTTCACCTCCCCTTCTCCTTCTGTTAACTCAGCCTTGTTTCGGGAACCCTCTCCTGGACCCCAGAGCAGGGAGGCTCTGTTTGGGGCGAGAAAAAAGTCATCCAGCTGAAGAGGGCAAAACAAAGGGACCCCCCGCCCAATCAAGAAGCACTTTGTCCCTTTTATTAATGCTCTAGTGGGGATTCAAGAGCCTCTCCCACACTCCAGGACTCCTGGCTCTGCCTTGAGGAGTTTCTCTCCACTGTTGTTTTGTCATTTTTAAGAATGTGATTTTGAGTATTGCACTACAGAGTATTTTTCGGGTATTTATGAAAGCTTGTGTGTCGCTGTTTTGGTGTTGTGTGTGTGTGTGTGTGTGTGTGTGTGTGTGTGTGTGTGTGTGTGCTTGTAAGGGGTGGAGGCTGATCCATCTGTCAGACCAGGCTCCAGTCGTTCTGTCAGTCTGAATCGGACGAAAGCTGGCGATGGGGAGCCCCACTGTGCTCCGACGGCTGCTCTCTGATGACAACCACCGCCACCACCCCCCCCCACCCCCCCACTAACACTCCCCGTGCCAATCCAAGACAAATGCTTCAGCCCAAATCCTCTGCTTACATACCAGAAAACCCCTCTGTCCATTAGTAAA
>NC_045155.1:14644782-14679782 GCF_900700415.2 Clupea harengus | reverse complement strand
TTTCAGTTGTTTTGGCTGTCTGTTGAAGCCTCACAATGGCTCTTTGTTCTGTATGTTAGCGGAAGAGCAGAAGTGACGAAGTTTGCAAGGAGTTACAAAGACTAGTGCTCCAAGTCCTACAAGGTGAAGGGCCGCAGATGAAACCACAGATTTGAGGGCTAGTGGAGAATGCGCCGGGGATGAAACCGTATGTCTCGGCAGATGTGGCCCATCCAGTGACGCGAGCTGTTCATCATTTCATCGGCGCTGTCACCACACAACTCCGCCTGCTTACCACTCCGCAGCCCCTGAAGCAGTGCTCCCTGGAAGTACAGCGTGAGTGAGTCACCCACAGCTGTACAAATAGCGGACTCGAAACGCGTCTTCAGACCGCCCCCCCCCCGGTGCCGTGTTGATGGCTGGGAGGCGTTGTGTGAAAGCTGGTGAAGGCGGACAGCTGAGGGGCCAGACACACATCAGCTGTTTGGGGGCATCCTGCAGAGGATGAGCAAGAGATAGGCCCCCGCTACCAGTTCCAGCCACAGAGGGGTGGCCACGGAGTGGGCTGTGCATCTGAGACCAAAGGGCGATTATTAAAATCCTGAATAATGTGTTGGTTAGTTTCACAATAGAATTAGTGCTGTGTAATCAAAATTGAATCAATATCGAAATATTTTCAAATATGACTGGTTCTTGGTGTGTGCATATCCTTCCCATCTGCTTCCCTCTGCCCTGCCCTCACATGGGGCTCTGCTGTCGACGTAATCAATCATCAGTCTTTTTCGTTCCGTTGTTTACCTCTTCTTCATCTGTCTCAAAACATGAACCCTTAACCCGTTTACAGCTAAGCCAGGGGACATCTAAACGAGGAGCCTCCATTTGTTAGCTTTCTCTCTCACACACTGCTCCAGGCTTTTAAAGGAAAGGTCAAACCAACCTACGCCACAGTTTGTCCTGTGTTTGATGTCGTCTGAATCTCTTGTAATCCACTGGTAGGGTTTAGCCGTGAGCTCCGTGATCCTGTGCAATGGATATCTGTGGGGGCTGTGGGCTCATCTTGTGCTCCATGTTCTGGTGTTCTGGCCCTTCTGTGTTTACATTCCCCACTGGAGGCCTTCATAGTCCAGAGGCGAGAGGCATCCTACACCGATAACTCAGGCCACCATGGAGAGCACAGAAGAGTCCCCAGAGGTCTTGCTGCCTCAACCGAGAGGAGCTAACAAAGTTTTGTGCTCAGCTTAATTGGGTGTTTGCTATAAAGCTACAGAGGGCAGGTGGCCCCAGAGTGGAATGGCTTTCTGAGAGGCCTTGGGAGAAAGACATTGAGAGGAGAGAGCAAGTGAGAGTGGCACACATGAGAAAATATGTTAAGAGTGAAAGAGAAAACAGAAATTAGAGAGATGGCTAATATGTACCCATTTTATGTGAGGTCCTTGAGTTACTTTCTCATTAATTTGTTACTGTGAGGGTTTGGTATTACATAACAGTATAAGGATTAACACAACACCAGCCTACGAACAGAATACGATTGCTGGCAGGCTAATTTTCCATTCTTTCATTAGCATGGCCAGAGAGCGTCCATTGTCCTTGCTCTCCTTATTCGGTCAACTAATGAAATGGCTGTTCAGGCCCCCGTTCAAGTACACATCTCTTAACTCTACAACAATCTTCTGCTTTCTCTCTCTCTCCCTCCCTCTCCCAACCGTCTCTCTCTCTCTGTTCCCTCTCTCTCTCTCTCCCTCTCTCTCACTCCCTGGCTCTCTCCCCTTTCCCCCCTTCCTCTCCCTTTCTCTCTCTCCCTGCCTTGTTTGGCTGCTCATCGCCTTGAGAGCGAGCTGGAGTTTTTGCTCTGACTGTTGCTGTGGCTTGCTTAATTGGACGAGAGCCACAACACAGAGGTGGGAGCGGGCTGCCATCCTCTTAAGCTGGCACATCAGGCAGCTGGCGCTAGGGACCGTGCAAGAAACTCACAGACTTCCATCCCAGCCCAGCCTAGCCTAGCGTAGCCTAGCGTTCCCTCAGCCCTGAGTCTGCGTCTGATTCATGTTTTGCGGTCTCACTCGTGGCTTTATTCAGAATGGGCCCTGCGGGAGCTTCGGTTGTGACGCCGTCGATTTTTCAGGAAAACCATAATGAGGTGTTGTGTGGCACTCTCCCGGGTGCCGTGTAATGGTAATTGCCATTGTTCATCTGGCTGCGTGCATCACGCAGGCTTTTGTTTTGCAGGAGAGGGGTTGGCTTGTTTTACGGTCTCGGCTTTCAGCGCGACAGAGCCCTGTGCCGCAGGAACGGCTCACCTTGTCGACCGTAGGCCCCGGCGACGCTGCAGAAGTAATGCACAGGCACATTCCTGGCCATCAGACTCTCGGCTTGGCATAATTAGATTGCTGTGGGGCCTGCCAGAGCCTGCACCTCGCATGGCACATTCACTAATGGCTGTGCCCCTGCTGATATACACAGGGCCTGAACAGCAGATGCAGGGAAATTGGGAGGATTGTACCATGAGGTGTAACCTATAGCTTTAACGCGAATGGAAGGCATGGGAGATCAGTTGATGTAGACCATTGCAAAAGCTGGCATTAAACTTTACGGTACAGAGAGAGAGAGACTACAGAAATATTTTTTTTTCCCCATTTGCTGTGTCCTGCTGAGCTTTTTGTCAGGGCCCCTACTGCCATCTGGTGGTGGACGCGAGCGCTGCATCCTCACAAATCATTGCTGCCTCAGTGCAGCCTGGTCAGCCCCAGGAGGCCCCTGTAATATTCTCTCTGTCAGTCTCCCAACCTCCACCCAGCCATGGAGCACAGCAAACACATTTCGTGCTTCAAGTAGCAGCCAGCTCATGCATGGGCCTGCCACAGCCACAACCTCAGTTAGCCCCTATTAAAGGAGGGACTATTAAATACCTGACCCCGGTTGAGCACGGTTATGAAACTGCACTCTGTGCTCTACCTGACAGGTCTCTTGATCATTATGTAAATGATATGCATTGGTGCCAATTGCAGAGTAGCGCAGTAATTGTGTGAGCCCGTAACCAATGTTCCGTGGTGTTTTGCCCTTTCATGTAATGAGGATAATGAGAAAAACAGATGTCAGGTTTCTATGAACCCTTACACGAAACAAGGCTGTTAAACCAATGTTCTTAAGGTTTCAGTTTTTTAGCTTGGAATTGCTGATAAGTGTGTCCTCTCAGTATTGGCCTGTAGACTTGCCCTGACAAGCGTGTGCGTGTGTGTGTGTGTGCGTGTTTCAGTATGCTTGTGTGCATTCGTGTCTTTGGATTTCTGTTAGTTTTGGGCTGTCCTCACGTTTTGCCCCCACCCCACCCCACCCATTCCCCCTTTCATTCTCTCAAACTGTGCCTCCAGCTCTCCGCACACATTCATGTGTGCGTGTACAAAATCGCACCCTGCTGTGGCTGCAGGCTAGCGTGTGTTTGTGAGGAAGAAAATTTGCTCTGGCCATCTGAGCCTTCCTGAAGCCCCACTGCACATTTGGATTCAGACATGAGGGAGTGACAGCTCATGTCAATATTTACTCAGGTACAATTAGGCTGCAGTTTTCTTTCATGGAATCCTTCATGTTAATGATCCTTGAAATGAGTCCTGCCCATTGGTATCTGCAGCACAAGCCTGTAGTTTAGCTGCACATATTATCCAGGACCACTAGGGGGAGCAGGCGTATCAACAAAGAGCACAGCTCCTCTGGTTGACAGTATTGACTACGTGTCCGCTGTAAGCACAGCTCTTGAATCCTTTTAAGGCATGGAGTATGAACCTCTTACAGAGATTTAAGCTGTGCCTAGCACACACACATACCAGCTACTGTGTGAAGGGAGCGGTCGTCCTCGCTTAAACACACACACACACACACACACACACACATGCATGTGAAGCACTCATAGACATAGACATACATGTACACAACATGTATACATATAAGCACACATACATGTGTACAAGCTCATACAAATACGCACACATACACATACACACGGACTAAACAAACAGCCCAGTGCAATCTCACAAGTGCTCTATTGATTAGATGTCTTTGTGTGGCTGATGGGTGGAAGCGTGCTTCGCGGCGCGCTGGAGAGATAAGGCTCATTGTGGCGGAGGGGGCACAGGGCGTGGTGACCTCGGGGTCACCGAGACACTAAGAGACGAGCAGGGAAGAGCACCGTAATCTGTTTATCATCCGGCCGTCCATCTCTCCATCTCCTCTCACAAGGGCTGGTGTCAGAGATGGGAGCCCAGGTGGAGAGGTGATGGGCTCGTTTTTTTGCTCTCTGTCTCTCTTGTGCTTTCATTTTCTCTCTGTCTTTTTGTCCTTTCTCTCTCTCTCTCTCTCTCTCTCTCTGTCTCCGTGTCTCTCTGTCTCTCTCTCTGTCTCCCTGTCTCTCTCTCTCTGTCTCTCTGTCTCCCTGTCTGTCTCTCTTTCTCTCTCCAGTGGAGTGTGGTAAGTGGAGCACCCATCTGGTGTGCAGACATCACACAGACCCCCCCCTCTCCACTTTGCACAGGATTAATGAGGATTCCTGGCACACGCCCAGCATTTTCTCCCCCCCTGCTCTCTCACCCCCCCAATTGCAGACATCACCCCCATTTCCTCAGCAGGAGCTGGGGCTTAGGGGCTCAGGGGATGGAGTGGGTGAGCGGGGGCCGAGAGAACGGGGCGAGAGAGAGGGGCGGAGGTCTCCATTAGCAGGTCCATCCTGATGGGGGTCAGGGGTTCAGGCAGGCGTGAGGGAATTGCAGTAACAGCCTCAGACACGTGCAGACCACCGACCCAAATACACTCATACACACATAAACACACACTCTCTCTCTGTCTTTCTCGTACACACACATTACACGCTAAAAGATGGAATCATACAAACCAAGGCACCCACAAATAAGAAACACACACACACACACACACACACACACACACACACACACACTCCTCTGCCCCTCACCGCTCAACACACAATGACCTTTTGCACCCTCTGCTTAGCTTCTCTGGCTGTCAGCCCACACAAACAGTATGACATCAACACACACAGAAATAAACGTCACGCACACACAAAATACAGAATAATCCATAAATATGAACATGATCATGTATGAGCACACACGCGCACACACACCCCCACCACCACCACCTCCCTCGGATGTCCATCTCCATCATTCTCCCTGCCCCCACTAACACACACAGACCTGCTTCAGCCCCACCCCTTAGGCTCTAACACACACACACACACACACACACACACACACACGCACACACACACACACACCCAAGCTTATTTCATCTGCTGCACACGGACCCCCTCATGGTCTCCTTAACTGCTGCCTTCAGCTCTGACATAGTCAGCCACAGGAGACCGTGCAAAAGCAGCCGCACTCAGCTCTCCTCTGTCTTTCCACTCACGGGCCTCTCTGCTTCTCAGCCGCCGCCAGCTCCTCTCCACCCAACCCGCCACAGCAGCGGAAAACCCCCACCTGCCACGAGCAGAAAAAAATCCAACCAGATGACAAACACAATCACACTCCATGCTGTTCCGGGGACCAGGTTTATCTACACGTCAGCTGCCATCATAACACCCATCAGACAGATAGAGACATGTGACAGAAGAAAAGGCACGGTGTGGTGCTGGTTGGATGTTCAACTCATTCGTTATCCTCATCTTCATCATCAACCCCCCCCCCCCCCCCTTCATCTTCCTGTTGTTACTCCACCAGCCCCGTCATCTCTCTGATGCTGATTAAGTCGGATGCCGACACGTTTTTGGCTGTCGTGCTGAGTTAACGGGCGTTACGGAAGACACACGCGCGCCACGTCCTTCCATGCCACTGTGGGAAATGGGGACGGAACATATGTTCCCCATGATTGTTCATAAGCACAGAATGTGTGGATGGTAATGAAATTATCGTTGTGAATCTTAAGGGAGAAAGGGAGACAATGAGGGGGAGAGAGAGGGAGATTCATGAGGTGTACCCCATGGATGAGATGGCCGATTTGTCTGTCTAAATGTTTTCCTTGCCTCTGGCATTCCATGACAGAGAAGTGAGTGAAATGATTAGTAATTAAAAGTGATACAAATGTATTCTCTAACGTGCATGCACATATTTTGACACACAGAAATACACACACACACATACACGTATGCTCTATACACGTTATCATAAAACAAAAAGCTCTGTCGGAAAAAAGTTAAGCAAATCACTTATCCTGATTCCAGAATACCCTCCAGTTTATTTTAAAAAGCTCCATGTGAAATCTCTGGATTTGTTTTACATATTAATTGCACGGCGCACACTTCCCTATTATCATTCAAATGAAGACATAATCCATTGTGAGGCAAATTGGATAAATTAGTTTGTGATTTATTTTCTTATGTACTTTATTTATGGGGTGACTGTCCCTTGTGGCAACCCATTTCACATTTTCAAATTGATTATTACTCTCTAATTGATTAGATAAACACAGGAGTTCATTAGCATTCCCGCTAAACACTGAAACTGAGTGAGAGGATTTCGCCGTGCTAATTCTATCCTAATCTCACAATTCCTTGCAAAGTAACGAGGCAACGTTGTTATCAGACGCGAGCAAGCTTTATGCACACTCCAGGCTACGTTACTGTGGGGTGCTCAAAAGTGTAGTGTTCTCCTGTGGTCTGCTGAGGGATTCTGAGCGCGAGGAGAGCTGTATAGGTGGGAGTTGCTGGTGTTGCGAGGGGCAGCGGTGGAAAGAGAGGGAAAATGCTTTGGTTTGGAAATGCAATTGGTTTTGACTGGAGATGCAGAGGTTATGTGATTTGAATGGAGTATAGCTGGAGAGAGAGAGAGAGAGAGAGATGGGGGGGGGGTGTGAGGAGGTAATTGGCTCTTTTGGCTGTCTTGTCACATGGCTGCTTAATTGGCGTGCGACAGGTCAGGCAGCAAATGCATCGGGAAGGGGGATTGGGAGCCTCTCTGAGTGGGGGCTGGGCGTGTCTGTGTGTGTGTGTGTGTGTGTGTGTGTGTGTGTGTGTGTGTGTGTGTGTGTGTGTGTGAAGAGAGGCGGGGGGGCTCTCCGATTCTGGGTTAGGGTGGGGGATGTTGGGTAGGAAGAGCCCTCAAAGGAGCAGAGAGCAGCGCCTCATCAGCGTACACATTAAACATTTAACGCTAACCCATAAACACAGGAGGCCCTCATTACCGCCCACATTCATGGGACCCTCGCTTTGATTCCCTCCCTCCCTCCCTCCATCCCTCCCTGCCTTCCCTCCTTCACACTGATGAGCTCATTTCCCTCGCAGTTGATAATGAACGGAGATGGATCAGGGGTTGTTACGGAGGGAATGGGGGCCATTGCTTATGCCCCAGAGCAAACAGGTGCCGGGTTTGCTGGAGCCATGCATCGCCTTGCAGTGAATGTGGGTCAATTGGGAGCATCTTAGCTGAGCTGCTTTATTTTAGGAGCAGAAGCTCGCAGTCATTCTTTTTTTTTTTTTTTTTTAGAAAAAAAAGCATATTGTGTATTAGTGCTAGTTATGTGCTTTGAACACACCATAATTTAAAACTATTGAGAGGGGATAGAGACTGATAGAGAGAAAAAGAAAAGAGAGAGAGAGAGAGAGACAGCTAGAGGGATCGGGTGAGAGAGAGGGAAAGAATCATTGAGGTGAAAAGATGGCATTCTCTCTCGCAGTCCATCACTTCTCTCTAATGTATGATAGTGCAATGAAAATTGATTTCCGGGGAGTGAATTATTCGGGCTCTCAGCCTTTTTACAAGACAATAACCTTTACCAAAGTGCCGAGCTCCTCCGCCAGATGAGTTCATTTGTTCATTACAATATTCCCCAGTCTCTGGCCGCGCTCTTTCTCTGCACTGGCCGTCCGTGCAGTTACTTCAATGGGCCTTGACAATTAGAGGGCGGATGTTTGATCGATAGAATGGGAAATGATATGTGAGAATGCATGAACAGAACATGAACATGAAGCTGGGAGCGAAACAATGGCCCAACAGCCAAATGCGCGTGTGCAATTGGCAGTGTGAAGCTGGGTGGAAGAGAGCTGCTGTGGAAAAGCAAACAAGTCAGTCGAGAGGTCGGCTTACTGACCCCTGTAGTCTTTTGCATTCACACGCGTGCTTAAGAGACAGACAGAGATCCAGAAGGTTAGATGTATGATTGTGTGGAACAGAATAAAGACAAAGGCAAACGAGAAAGGCAAAGACACAGAAACAGAATAAGACCCAAAAAAAAAACATGACACTGGGGCCAAGGGCGCGTGGCCCGGCTGATCCAGAAACAGCCCGTCTGGCGCAGGAAATGCTCTCATCAATCACTGCCAGCAGCGGCGTCTGAATCCGGTGCAGACGCACAGCTGAAAGGTCAGCTGGTTCCTCGCTCCCCGCCTCTGTCTCCGTGGCATTAGCCAGCAGCCAGCAGCCTCCGGCTCCGGGCGTCTGGGCCGGGGCCGATGCCGGTGCCGGCAGCCTCGTGCCGCCGCTGGCTCTGGCTCTGGCCAGCGCTCTGCCTTCACACTTAACTCTCTCCCAGCGGGGGATTGCTTTTGGCTCGGCCAGGCATCCGTCCAGATGTATCCTGGATATGGTCCACCGGCAACGGTCAGAGATCGGAGTGTACAGCTGGACCGATAGTTCCCCACGGATGTCTCGTGCACACACACACACACACACACACACACACACACACACACACACACACACACACACGCACACATACATGCAAAGACACATACAGGCAACTGCGCAAACATACACACCCCTTCTACTGCCAGGTCTTTCATTCACTCAACAACATGTAGACACCTACATATGCCTGCCACGCACACTAACACACAAATCGATGCACATATACACACTCAACTCACGCACACAGAAACACAAATACACACACACACACACACACACACACACACACAATCTGAAATGCCAGGTTGTTCCTTCCTGATATCTGTCTCACTAACACATACTGAAATGTAGACATTCACATACGCCTGCTATGCACACACACACACACACACACACACACACACACACACACAGGAAGAAAGTATTTCCTGGCCTAGTGATTTACTCAGTTCAGCCTCTGTCTGCTTTGTGCGTTTCTCTTCTGCCAGCTCTTTTATCCTCTCCATCTCTGTTCATCTTCTTCATTTCTCCTCTCCCTTTCTGTCCCTCCATCCACCCATTTCTTTCCACCTATTTCACTTTGTCTCTTTTCACTCTGGCCTCTCTGTTCATTGAACCCCTCTGGTGTCTCTCTCTGCCCCTAGCATTTCATCCTTACCCTCTTTCTCTCTCCCTCCTGCTGAATCACCTGTTCTCTCTCTCTCTCTCTCTCTCTCTCTCTCTCTCTCTCTCGCCTCTCCCTTCCTAATGTGTCCCCTGGAGTCCTCCTAGCATCGCTCTCACGCTTGTCGACTTCAGCCTTTTCATCCTTCCTCCATCTCTCTCTCTCTGTCTCTCTCGGTATCCTCCACACGTCCTCTCTTCTCTCACTTCCTCTGACCACTCTCTGATCCTCCCCTCTCTCACCTTCTTACCCTCCTGTGCTCATCACCCTCCACTGCATCTCCATCTCGTTACCTTACCCTCTGACCCCTTCTCTCTCTCTCTCTCTCTCTCTCTCTCTCTCTTTCTGGCTCCTTCCACACTCCATCTCCTCCTTCTCTCTGTTTGATGGAAACATCCTGTTTTCCTCGGTCCTGACGGAATGTGTCGGGGGTTGGGAGGGTTTAGCGCGGAGGCCGATCCGCCGAAGAGAAACAGAGCCTATTGAACCCGCTGTAATTCATCATCCCCCTAATGAGGCTAATGATGCGCTCCTTCAATCTATGCCCAATCGATATCGTGCTACGCCCACTCGGAGACCCCAGACCTCTTTATTTAATTACCAGATGTGCTTCTTCTGTATTACCTCTTCTGTATTACTTTATTTTTTGTTCCCTCCCAGACAGAGGCACATGACTAAAGAGAGAATTTACTGCATTGTTGTTCCAGAGGGATCGTTTGTGAGGGGGGTGGGGGTCACATGGCAACAGTCTGGTGGAGCTGTGCACTGTAACATTGGGCCAATTTGTTGCCTGGAGGAGGAGGTGGAGGGGGGGGGGGGGGGGGGTGGGGGGTACGTCACATGGCTGAGTCTGTCTCAGGGGGAGGGGGAGGAGGAGGCCCAGGGGTCAGATGACGAAATCAGCTCACGATTGTCTGAAGGGAGAATTTATGAGAAAAACCAGAGAGGCAGAGAAGTGAAGAGAAATAAAGAGAGAGTGAGAGAGAGAGAGAGAGAGAGAGAGAGAGAGAGAGAGAGAGAGAAAGAGAGGAGTGTAGGGGAGGAGGAGGGGTGGCCATGATGAGAAGAGAGGGAAAAACGGCGTCTTGGAATCCTTGATGCTTCTCAGCTGCAGTCACATTATTCATGGGCTCCGGCTATTCTAGACAACTGGAAGGACGAAGAGATTCCAGTTAAATGAACACAAAGAAAGAGGGACAGTGTGTGTGTGTGTGTGTGTGTGTGTGTGTGTGTGTGTGTGTGTGTGTATCTGTGTGTGTGTTTGAGAGAAAGAGAGAGAGAGAGAGAGAGAGAGAGAGAGAGAGAGAGAGAGAAACCGAGACCGTGAGCATGGCGTGTTTCTGGATGTCAGTGGGGAGGTACGGTTGATGGACTGGGGACCAGCTGGATGTTCCTGTGAGACAGCGGATCAAGATGACTCAGAGCTTGGCTCCCCTCTTGACTCTCCCCCCTCTATCTCTTTTTCTTCCTGCTGCTGTATCTTTCTCTCCTTATTTCTGTCTATCATTTTCTCTGCCCCTGCACCGAGATCAAATGTGCAGGAGCCAATCTTTTAACGCTCACTTACCGAATAATTGAACAACAGCCGAATCTCTCCAACATCACCATTTGTTCATTATACGCAACATAAAGCCGTATATGAAAGTAGTGTCGGCTTACGGGACTTCAGTGTGGCATTGTTTGTTCACTTTCTTTTTTATTGTTTCACAGACCACAATTTTTTACTACCTCATTCACCGGTGTGACTCCAAATCCTTCCTCTCTCCATGTCCCTCTGCCACCATTCTCTTTCTGTCTCTCTGTCCCCACTCTTTCACTTCCTCAATCGAAGTCTCTCTCTCTCTCACTCTCTCTCTCTTGCTTTGTGTCATCCCACAGTTTCCAGCAGTGGAGACAAACGGTTGTCCATGCTGGTACTTCTGGTGGTGTTTGTTGTTCCTTTTCATTTGCTTCGTGTATCAGTTTGGCTCCTGATGAATAATGGATGATGCCCCTGTCAAGTCTAAATGCGCGGCTCAATATTGCACTACATTATCGAAAAAGGCAGATAGTTTGTTCCATTATTTGTTTATTTATTTGTACTCGTTTACTGTGACAAACAACTCAATGGCTTAACGTCATCCTGCCTCATTGCCGGTGATTGAGTCATGGCCGCCACCCGTTCCGAGATAAAGACGAAGAGCATTAGAGCGAGAGCTGTTATGGCTGTTAGCCAGATGGGTGACTGGTTAACATGCAACGTCTTCTCAATTGTTTTTGCATTTGAGTACTGCTCATTGAAAACAGCCCAAATTTATATCCAGGGTATTTTTTTGGCGAAGTTTGTGGCGAAATTCTCCCTCTAGGTGTAATGTGAGGGGGTGGGGTATCATAAGATGTTCCATGATCATGGTGTTGTTTGTTTTTGCGTACAGGGCTTGGCAGCTGTAAAGTGTACACATCTGCCACTGAACGTTTGATGATGACCACAAAGCAGTCAAGGACCCAATCATTTATTAGTATTGCTTGCCGTTAATCAGAGCTGCAAAGGCCTCTGGGAACGAGATGTTCTTTTCCTGGTGACAATGGAGGGCAGGGTTTATATATTTCTGTTTCATTCCTGTCTTACTCCCCGAGTGCTGAAAAAGATGATTTGGTCTGATGTGGCTCACCGGTCGCTCTTTTCACCCGCGGAATAAAAGGTGGAAAAGCTGCGTGGGCTGATAAGGTCATCCCTTTAAAGGCTGAGGCAGCACCACAAATATCACAAATTGATTTGAGTGCCTCTGTGAAGTAGTCATACCAAATCTGTCCTCTAAGAGCTCCCTCTCTCTCTCTCTTTCTGGTAAGAGCGTGCCGACATTCTTGAAAGTCTTTCCTTCCTTCTTCCATTCTTTCCTTTCTTTCTTTTTCTTTTTTAATGAAAGAATGTAGATGATTGAACAGATACATTGTTCTGATCAGCCAACCTTTCTTAGAGTTTGTGAGAAAACAGAAGAGAAGAGTGTGGATTGTCTCTTCATCATACGAGGCCTGAGGGAGGGTTGGGAGGGTTGGGAGGGTTCAGGGTCCCAGCGGTCAGCGGTGGCTCTTTTCTCTCGGATGATAAAGCTACCCTGTTTCCCCCCTGCTTCTCCAGATCACCTGTGTCAGCGTGACCCCCCTCAGAGCCACTTTCTTCACCTCTCTTCCATGCCACTGTGGACCCAATCACTCCTGAGCACCCAGTCTCTCCAGGTGGAGTGAATCGCTTCCGTAGTCACTGGTGCAGAATAGAAGGGAGAAAAAGGCTCAAATTATCATTACCGTCACATAGCGCCTTCCCCTTCAGTGGTGTCCGTGTCTTAATCACTAGCATTCTCAGTCTCACACAGGGACAGTGTCACCGTGCTTTGAAAAACAATAATGAATAATACATGCCTTTTGTCTAGTTATAGGCTGTTTTTGATGGGCTATCGCGCCAATTAAGATCTCCTCTTGCCCTCTCAGTGAATAGATCTAGCATTGCTTGGGCTGAGGAGAAAGATAGGGAGAGACATTGGGAAACATTTCCTTATGTAAATGTAAATGCAAATGAATCGGGTCCCTGTATATAGTAGCTTGTCACTGACAGCTTTGGCAAAAACAGAGAGGCTATGGCATATGTACTCACACACACACACGTCTGTGAATGCATGAGAAGGTGTATGTATGCGTGTGCATGTATGTCTGTGCATGTATATTTATGTGTGATTTTAAGGACAGCTTGTACGTATGTGTGATGTCTGTGCATGTATGTTTATGTGTGAGTTTAAGGACACCTTCCACCGGCTTGTTGAGGAGCAGCTAGCGTTCTAATTTTGTTTTGTATCAAAGCAAAAATCTGCAGTGCTAAATATGCAGCGCTTTCCCTGATCTTCGCACCCCATGTTTTTCACAAAGACTCTTACGGGATTTATATTCCATGCGGCAGATGGAGGGATTTTTCTGGCATTTCCAAGTGTTCCCCCTTCAGATGGGGAGCACTCAGTACCACCTCAGATGGTTGAGCCCTTAACCTCCACTCAATTTACCGCACCGCAGAAAACAGGACGGGGAAACGGCAATAAGACTCCTGTGCCCCTGCCACTGAACTTAATTGTGTGTGTGAATCCCACCCACGTCCTCAGCCGGTATGGCTGTCTCAATATGAAAGAATTACCCCTGTCACGGAGAATGTGCTGTCCACAAAACCATGAATAAGAATCTGTGAGGATTACTGTCAGTTAGAAAATGCAGCAAGGGAGTACATGCAGGATGCCTCATTGTGGGATTTTCATGTGGACACCCAGAAAGCTTTTAAAAAGCCCTCCACCAAATCTCCATTCTTCCTCCTCCTCCGCTCAGTGCCTGCCTCTGCTTGTCCCAGACGCCACGCAGGGGGACTGAGACCATCGGTGCTGCGTGGCATAGAGAACCTCTGCCTGCCAGATGTCCAGAATCCAGCAGTGGGGACTGTCGTCTGGGCCAAAGCAGACACACACCTGCTGGCGTTACTTGCTGCGAGCACCCACTCACCGCTGACACAGTCAAGACACAGTCACACTCAGTTGCCGTCTCTGCTCCGTAAACCCTCTCTGCTTCCCCTCGTTGAGGCGGGAGCTTTGCCCGGGCGGTGTCTTTTCAAGGACGATTAAGGGGAGAAAGTGCGGCGCGTGGGGACGGGGGGTTGGGCATAAGCATAAACAGCATTAGGCGGCGGAGCGTGCCGAGGTATTAAACGCTCAGATCATTATTGTTGTGAGCGCGGTAAAAAGGGGGCGAGTGCCGGGGCCTTCTAATGAACGACTGACTGCTGCCGGTTAGTTCTCCTCCATTAGAGTCGAGCGCCCCGATGCTGGCTACTGCTGACGCCCGCCCGGCACTCTGCTGAGACTCCTCGCTCGCAGGCAGGCAGGCAAGCGGACTGGCTGCCGACTGCTGAGGCTGATCGGGGGAAGAAGTGACGACGAACCCCCCCACCCAGAGTGAACAGGTGGGTCCTGGGGAGAGCCGTGGTGCTTGGTGGGTGGCCAGAGGGAGGAGAAGAGAGGGGGCCCAGCCTGGTTGCTGGGGATCCAGCTGTGGGGCTCGAGCCTGTGGGGCTGCTGAGCGTGAAGGCGGGGGCTCTCCTACGGTGGAGGAGGAGAGGTACCACTCATTCCCCCCAGCAGTAAACAGCAGGGTAGATTCTTATCTGCAACAAGGCTTGTATCCACAAGAATGACTTCAGCACAAGGCCAAGGCAATTTTGTGGTAGACTAGGATCATATCGGTACAACACCAGGCCATTAGGACAGAGAGATAGACTGGAATTACGAAGAAATTCTGCTGGGATAAACCTCTAACAGTAGACTTGTCCTCTCTCTGACCTGACACTGATTTAATGGTTTGCGGAACAACTTCTAATGGCATGTGAATGTGAATGCCATGACACCAGTAAAAAAACCTCCAGGCACCCTCTAGAGTGAACCGTGATCCATGTTTATCGGACTGTGGAGAAGTAATGGGCCGGTGTGAGTTACGGCCTACAGTGGGAAGCACCTGGAGTGGACGGCAGCAGACGGACATTGGTCTGCTGGGCGAGCAAACTGCAATGGCGGGAGCAGATGTTTGTTTTTCTTCCCCCGCCTTCACTTTCAGCATTTAGTCACGGTGATGTCACCCCCTTATGTGTAACGTCCCCGTTTGAATTACATCACCGCCCAGGCAGAAAGAAAGAAAGGGGGGTGAGGGGGCTGGGAAAAAAGATTCATTTTTTTTTGCTTTCTGTCTGTTCCTTTTCTCTTCTCGCAGGCCCCCGTGACAGCGTAATGAAGTGTCGCGCTCACAGCTGAAAAAGCCCCTGGCTGGAGGTGGAGGAGGCGGATTTTGTGCCGAAATCACGCCGCCTCCCTCGCCTCTTGCTCTGGTTCGCCTAAAAAAAAACACAGAGCCTGGCAGCTCTCTAATGAGTCGAGTAGTCTGCGAATCTGCTCGTAATCAAAACGGCCTAATTAATTTGATGATCGGCTGCGCGCGAGGAATACGACAATCGCGCCAGCTGCGGAAACGAGCGCGAGAAAGTCGGAGGCGAGGGGCTGTGGTAGTCAGTCAGTCAGACGAGGCAGGCCGAGGCTTTCAAGTTAGAGTTGGACTCCTTTACATCAGCCGCTTCCTGCTACTTGTCCTGGAGGTCCTCCTGTTGTTCTCACACCGCACCGCATGCTCCATTTTCCGAGGCCAAGTAATGACTCGCTCCTCTTTCTTCTCCACCTCTTGCTCCCCTGTGAAGAACAAGGCCTTTCTTTCTTCTTTTTTTTTAAAGAACATTTTTCAGTTGTCGTGGATTGTTCGCGTGTCTGTGTTGATTGCCACAGTGTTACTCTTGGCCTATTTCTTCAGACTTTCCTTTTGATTACGTGAAACGCTTTATTCAGTTTGATCTTTCGGATGAGGCGTGATGGGTGTTTCTCTCTCTCTCTCTCCCCCTCTTGGCAGCTTTAATGCATTGCGTGCCGTGTCACACTCGCATTACACACAGAAATGGTGGCACACGTCCCAAGGTGTCAGGAGCATAACGAGGGTGTCTGGAGAAACCTTTGGGGGTGTCCATCATCCCACCACCACTACTAGTCAGGCCGGATTCACATTGCTTACTATGTCATGGAAATTGCACAAGTGGGAGAGCGCGCGCACACACACACACACACACACACACACACACACACACACACACACACACACACACACACACACACACACAAACTTAGAGAGAGAGAGAGAGATGTTAACCTTCTGGGATATCAGAGGCATTAAAGATGCATTAGAGCGGCCTTTGATGTGAAATGAGTGCTTATGTGTGCTGTGACAGAGGAAGTGGGGATGGGCGGGAAGGGTGCTCTGCCCGTTTGTGTTGCAATCAGGCCGTGCTGGAGTGTTTTTTTTTTTTAGCCTTTTTAAGCTTGTTCTCCATCAAAGGGGCCCTTTGGAGACGGTCTTGAATGTCAGCGGCCGTGCCATTTGTGTGTCGCCGCAGCCTTTGGTCCAGAGACAGTGGTGGGGACATTGTCGGAGTGGCGTTTTTGGTGATGAATCACCTGGCAACCTCATCTCTCGTCAGCGAGGTTACAGAGGGGGGCAGTGTTCTGCAGCTGGTGGCTGGAGCCTGCTTGCCTGCCCGCCTGCTCCTGGCTGACCCTGTGTGCTGCTTCGGGGGCAGGCTTGGGGCCGGGTCCCCTGGGGCCAGGAGAGCCAAAGAAAAGACCATGTCGAAAGAGATAAACGGCTCTGAATAGACACAGAGTAAGACATTGTGCGTCTCTCTGTGTGTCTCTCTATCTGCATATGCGTGTCTCTGTGTGTGTGAGTGTGTGTTTCAGTGTGTGTGTGCGCTTGAAGCATGTTGACTGAATGTGTTTTGTGTAAAGTGTGTAGAGTATATGTGTGTGTGTGTGTGTGTGTGTGTGTGTGTGTGTGTGTGTTTGTGTGTGTGTGTGTGTGTGTGTGTGTGTGTGTGTGTGTGTGTGTGTTTGTGTGCATGTGTGTTGTGTGTTGTGTGGGGGCAGGGGGCGGGGGAAGGGAGAGAGAATATAAATAATAGATGATATACACTGCTGTGGCTGTGCAGAGTTGAGCATCATGGTGCCTGAATCTGTCTGTCCCAATGGTTGGGGGTGTCTAAAATAGGGCATAAACATCACTTGCTGTTGACCTCAATATGCGTCTCTGATCATGGAATATACATTTGAAAAAATCCAAAAACACAGCTGCTGAAATGATCCGCCATGAATTACGTTCGTCTCTCTCTCTCTAATCAGTTGCCAGGCCTGTTGAATATTCATACCGCCAGTTGTTTATTTTATTTTTCACAGTGCTGAGAAATAATTAAAACAAAATGCGACGTGGTGTCATTAAGGCACAAAAGATCAAAAAATACACATACCTAATTAGATATGTACCAGTTGCAGAGTGCGTTTGGCAAACAAGCCTCCCTCAGGTTGACTCATTAGACGACTAAATATGTAAAAGTAGCTTACACTTCTCCCGCAACTGGACAAATATATTTAATACAGACATCGTGTTGCTTAGGCGGTTGCATGTGTTTATGCATCTGATTTAAATCATTATGCATTTAAACCTTCTAAAATCACAATCTGCTTAATGTTTTAGGGTTTTATTTGATATATGGTGATTAGAGGAAGTGAGTTGTGTCTTTTGAATGGCTGTCGATAGTAGATCGCTTGACATTTGTTTGGTCCACTCTTGGTCTTTTGTCTTTCTGCTGTTGCTGCTCTGCCCCCCGAAGACTCCCCAAGTATTCCCAAAAGCTTTTATTCCTGCTCTCTTTTCCACCCTCCCCCTCTCTCTCTCCCTCTCTCTCTCCCCCTCTCTCTGTCTCTCTCTCGCTCCTTCTCCCTCCCCTCCCTTTTGTTAGAGCCAGCCCCTCATCCACTCCCCTTCTCTCTCTTCTTTCTCTGCTCTCAGTAAAGGCAGTGCAAGGCGGAGGTGTTGTGGTGCTGTGAGGACACAGGCACTCTCTGCCATTGTTTTCTGGAGGTAAAAAAAAAAAGAAGAAGCGTGGAGGTGGACCAAGTGTCAGCTGCCTCTTGCCTTCTCTCGTTCTGCTCCGGCACGCGCTCTCTCGCTCTCTCTCTCTCTCTCACGCTCTCTCACTCGCTCTGTGTGCTACGTCTCTCAGCCTGCCGCTGGTGAGCTCTCTCACTCACTCACTCACTCGCTCGCTCGCTCGCTCGTTCCGTCTCGCCGGATGAACGGGGGCTTGCATTGACACAGGGACTACCTGCTGCCTGGGGAATTTCTGACATGAATACGGCGGGTCCAAATTGTTGTTTTGGCTGGCACTGAATATTTCCTCAAAGGACTCACTGGAGCGAGATTGGAGCCCCCAGGACACCAGTAGTGCTTCTGGAGGAAGAACTGAGGGGAAAGCAACGGATGCAGGATGAAAAGACAAACAGAGAAAGGGACAGAGGGAGTACTAAGTGGCTTCTTTTACCCATGAAAAAGCAACTGGACTGAATAAGCCAAGCACTGTTTGTGTGTGTGTGTTTGTTTGCTATTTAAAACACAAACAAACAGCAGAAACCGCAGCTTAGCACTTGTCTGAAGGAGCCGCTACACGAATAGATCGCCTTGCTTTTTTTTGTCAGCGTTTCTCAACTCAAGTGACCTGCTCGAAAAGAAGGAGAGAAGAGAGAAGGGACACAAGGGGACTGAAAGCTCTCCTCGCCAGTGTCTTGTGCCGCTCGTTGTTTGCCGGCTCTGTTCTCGGAGAGCGTCAGCTGTGGCGTGCCTCTCAGTGACAGCCGCTCGGATCTCGCTCTCCCTCCCTCTCTCGCGCTCTCTTTCCCTCTCTCCATTCCTCACTCCACCGATGGAAGGATTGGTGCTGGCGGCTGCAAGAGTGGCTCTGTCGTACCTCTAACTTTCAGCCACACGCTGCTCTGTCCCTCTTCAACTTCACGGGTGGCCACGGTTCTCTTCTCTTTTTTATTCTCTCTCTCTCCTCGGGGGAAGCAGGGGGCTTGTGTTCTGCAAGTGTACAAGGCAGGGGGGGGAGCCTGCTCAGGTTATCCGAGGGAAGGAATACCACGGAGAAAAAATAAAGGAGTAGGGGGGAAGGAAAAGCCTTTGGGGAGCATATGGTTCAGCGAGCCGCGGACAGCTGCTGACTATCTGTCGGCTAATTGCACTACGGAAGCCCCTCACTGAAGGAGCCTTTCCGCACGCCCTCACTGTTGGGGGGCTTCAGCTGACGGAGACACCCACTCCACTCCAATCTACAGAGATAGTAGTGTTCTCTCTTGGAGTGTGAGCACGCGCGTTTGTGTGTTTGTGTGTGTGAGAAGTGGAGGCTGATGACTGTGGCTGCACCTTCGGAGAGGGCACAGGACCGGCGACTCTGCGCTTAACACCTTTCGGGAGGCCACAGGATGCTCTGCCAGCCCGGCAGCCGTTCCTGACACATGGCACGCGGAGCCCGGCCTGGCATCTGAGGGGCAACACGTTGGGCACGGACAGGTGTCACTGCCTGTGTGGGCAGGGCTACGAAAGAGGAGGACGAGATCGAGGGGGGAGGAAGGTTTCGTTCATAGGAGGCATGTTTGTCCACTCTTTGTAAACAAGCAGCTCAAGCTTTATTACTGATTTACTCAGCTGCAGCAGGTCTGCTGTGTTTTTTCTTCTGTCTGTCAGTCTGTCACTGTATGGAGTAAAAGGGACAAAGTGCAGGAAGAACACAAAGTGCCAGCAGGACCCCTGCCTGTGACTACCCAGCTGGGCTGCTGCTACGTACACCTGCAAACACGTAAATACAGCGCAATGGCATTCTGAAGGCTTTTAGTGGAAGGTAAAGGGGAAGTGGGAGCTAAAGCAAGATTCTCCAGCCCCCTTTTCCCAACCGTGGATGTGTGAAACAGTGCATAATGTGTTGCCTGGAAACGGCGGATAGTTTTTCGGTGCATTTTCATGAAAGGATCCGTGCTCAAGTCCCCACAGAGCCTCACAGCTGGAGTTGTAGCTGAATTTCACCGACCGGGGCCATTTTTCTGTACTTTTTCCTCTTTCCGTCTCTTTTTGCTCTCTTTTTTCCCCTTCTCTTTATCTTTTTTTCACTGAGTATTTGGGTACCCACCCACCGCCCTAGTGGCGTTACCGGGGCAAACTGGAGTGGAGTATGACCAACTGCCACTACCCCGCGGCTCCCGCGGAGAGGGACCGGATGTACCAGCACAAAGTCTCTCTGGTGGTGCGCTACTTTATGATCCCCTGCAACATTTGCCTCATCCTGCTGGCCACCTCCACCCTGGGCTTCGCTGTGCTCCTCTTCCTCAATAACTGTAGGTTTCACACTGCATGTCCCTATCACTTCTCTAGATGTTTGGTAGTCTACTAGTTGAGTTGTTTGAACATGGTGTATAAGTGTGTGTGTGTGTGTGTGTGTGTGTGTGTGTGTGTGTGTGTGTGTGTGTGTGTGTGTGTGTGTGTGTGTGTGTGTGTGCATGTGTGTGTGTGTGTGTTTGTGTGTGTGACAGAACTCTTGTTTCCTGAAATACTATGCGCTTGACTGTGATGTGCAAATGAGTTGTGCCTATGAGTAGGAGGCTCACTGGGAGGACAGGCAGCTCTTTGGGATCCCCCTTCCTCTCTGTTGAGCGAGAGGAAGCACCGGGGCTCAGGGGGGCATGTGATGAATGAGTGCATAGAAGAGGGTGAAGCAGCTCCGTCTGCTCAAGCCCTTGGGCTCGTGTGCCGCCCCCACCCCCCACCCCCACCCCACACACCCCCACCCCCACACGCGCCCGCTTCCGAGTGGTGCCCCCCCTGGTCAGGCCCGCAGCGGTGGCATTTACTCAGCGCTGCGAAATAAAGTGGGCAGATTAAATGCCTTTGGGGGTGAAAGCCCTGGCATTAGCATCCTGCCGCTGGGGCAGTGGGCTGAGTAAATACTGGGGGATTTCTGCTCGGCGCGTAAAAAAGCACAACCTGCCCCTGCCCACTTCTCAGCCCACACCCCGGCTGCTCTTACTGTCACGGGAAAGAGACGGGCGGATGAGAGGGAAAAAATAACGGCTAACTTTGAAAAGCCCTCTAGAGTGACCTCTGATTAGTGGTTCAGGTAGCTTCCCCCAAGCTTTATTGCCTTTCATTTTACCCTCCAAGCATTAAGGCTGGCTGGCTGTCTCTCTAATGTGCGTCCCAAGTGTCCCAGAGTAAGTGTGCGCTCGGGAGGGTGTCGTCTGCCCTGAGCCTAAGTGGTCTTGATGGCAGGTTCCGTCATAACACTAGCAGTGGCTAGCGTGTTAGCGTAACACAAATTTAAAACAAATGAATGCTGCTCTTAATACCTTCCCATCTTAAACAGCCCCCTGTAAGGAACGTTTTCCTGCGTTTTGTCCGTTTTGCCTGTGAGCCGTTTGCATAAGGTGTAATTGTGGGTAATGTGAAACACATGAAACACATCATAGCAAACACAAAAAAGGAGCCTCAAGGGTGAGGATGGAGGAAGGCATTTACATATCATAATTCACATTCTGCCAAAGAGTCCAGGGAGAGCGGAGTGCTGAGTGCATTTCAAAGCACCGGGAGGGGGGGGGGGGGGGGGTACCTGTCCAAATGAATGAGAAAAAAATAAGAGAGGGATCGAGAGACAAGGTGAGAGAAAGAGGGAGGGAGGGAGGGAGAGTGAGTGAGTGAGAGAGTGAGAGAGTGAGAGAGCTGTGTTATTATTCCCCATGCTGTCCAACCAAACAGGTATTCAGAAAGTGAATGCGAGAGGTAGTGTGAGGGTAGGAGTAGAGAGAGAGAGCGAGATAGATGGATAGATGGATAGATGGATGGATAGATGGATAGAGAGATGGAGAGAAAAGAGAGCGTTCTTATTCATTCATTGCCATGCTCCCTGACTAAAAGTTGTTAACATGCTCAGGACTCTCAATAGCATGTGTGCTCTTCAGCTCCTCAGGGGGCTTCCTGGATGTCACCTGCATTAGATCTTGATTAAAAGACCCAGAGGCAGACCCCCCTTCCTCTCCTCTCCTCCCCTCTCCTCTCCTCTCCTGCCCCAGTGAAAGTGCTCAAACGCGAGGTCCATTTATAAACTGGTGGTGCTGCCGAATCAATTTAATCCCGACAGTTTCCATTAGATTTAAATACAAACTCAGTCAAAGCCTCTTCCATTCCCATCTCAGGGAGTGGATGAGAGTGGGAGAAAGGGAGAGATAGAGAGAGAGAGGGAGAGAGAAAGAGAGAGAGAGAGAGAGAGAGAGAGAGAGAGAGAGAGAGAGAGAGAGAGAGAGAGAGAGAAATCTGATGAAGGGAAAGGAGTGCCATTAACATGGAGAGGTGCAGAGCGGCGTTTGAAAGCCACTTGGAGAGGGACACAGACCTGGGGTCAGACATTTCCATTTTCATTTAGCCAGCTGGAAGGGAAGGGAGGTCGTGCAGGACGCCTGGCTCCTCCACTCTATTGGCATTGCCATCATCTTCAAATCCACCTCTGCCGAGATGTGTTCAAATCCTCGATTGCGCACACACACACACATACACACACACGCACAGACACACACACACACAAACACACACATACGCACCCACACACACACACACACACACACACACACACACACACACACACACACACACACACACACACACACACACACACAGACAAATAGAAAATAGATACCCACACACAGGAAAAAGAAAGATAAGTGCTCTCTCACATAGACCGCACAACACACACACAGACACACACACACACACACACACTGGTATTGTCCTTGAGACTCTCTGTATAAGTGTGCTTGCATGTTTCTGTACCTAAGCACAGCAAGACACATGATGGGAGATAAGAGAGAGGGGAGATAAAACAGCTGTCAGAGCCCAGGCATTATTTGCACATGAATCATGTTATTATAATACGTGCTTTAATGTGTGCTTCTCATGAATGTTTTCTCAAGGCAAAGTGATAGTAAGATGACAGGAGTGATATGTGGGGTTGCAATCAAACATTGTTTGTGTGAATGTTTTTGTTCTTTTTCCTTTTTTCTTCATTTTGCTGGATGTGTATATCGGTGTGTCGTACAGTGGGGTTATATTCCTGTGTTTAACTCCTCTGTGTGTGTGTGTTCGTGTGTGTGTGTGTGTGTGTTTCTGTGTGTGTGTGTGTGTGTGTGTGTGTGTGTTCGTGTGTGTGTGTGTGTGTGTGTGTGTGTGTGTTCGTGTGTGTGTGTGTGTGTGTGTGTGTGTGTGTGTTACTGTGTGTGTGTGTGTGTGTGTGTGTGTGTGTGTTACTGTGTGTGTGTGTGTGTGTGTGTGTGTGTTTCTGTGTGTGTTTCTGTGTGTGTCTAGACACGTGCGCCTGAGCTTGTGACTGTGCTCTGTGGACCCTGGCTGTGTGTTTTTTTGTCTTCCTTTTTTTGTATATGTATATCAATGTGTCATACAGTGGGGTTATATTCCTGTGTTTAACTCGTGTGTGTGTGTGTGTGTGTGTGTGTGTGTGTGTGTGTGTGTGTGTGTGTGTGTGTGGACAGCTTGTGACATTGCCTTGTGGACCCTGGCTGTGTGTTTTTGTGAATGTTGTTTGTTTTGAAACAGCAGTGATGGAAATCTGTTTCTGTCATGGCCGAGACCAGTTCAGCTGACACTTCATTATACAAGAACTGTATTGCAGAGCATGTCCCCACCCCATCTTTCCCCATCTCTCCCTCTCGCTCTCACTATCCCCACCACCTCATTCTCTTTTCCCTCTATCCTCTGTTCTTTCTCTCCATTACAAGTTGTCAGTCTTATTTTCCCATTTCTCCGTTTTCTCTCTCTCTCTCTCTCTCCCTCTCTCTCTCTCTCTCACTGTCTGCTTCCACCTCCCTCTACTGCTCCCTCAAGCTCTGCTGTTGACAAGCAATTTTAAGTGAGCCTAAATTTAAACCCCGTTCAGGCCCTACTGGGACGAGGCGGTGGAGAGGAGTGCACTGCCCTCCAGAGAGCGAGCGCTCTGCTCTCGCGTGAAGTTTATGGCACAAACGTGTGAGCTGGGTAATTGATGTGAAGGTTTTTATCTCCCAAATTACCCCCCTGTGGGGAAGAAAATTGGAGAGGGTCTCGAAGTTTTTTTTTTTATCTTCCCTTACTATACCCCCACCCCACCACACCCCCCCTTGCCTCCTGACAACAGGGCTCCCACACCATGTTATTTTTGATGGACTCGAGCAGTGTCTGCCAGTGGGTGGCTACGGCGCTGTTTGTTTTGGTGATGTGTGCGGTGGGGGGGGTAGCTGGTGGAGGAAGGGAACGCAGGGGTTGAGATTTGAGGCGTCATGTTATGTTCCAGGAGAGTCAGTGCGGAGAGACATGCTCCGGTGCGGCGCGGCACTCCACACACTCACAGTATGAGGCGAGCCGCGAGTGTCACTGATTTCCTTCTCTGTGTGAAATGTGGAGAAAAGCCTCCAGCTGGGCCCACGCTCCTATCTTTTCATCACACACACACACTGCACGCACACACACACACACACACACACACACACACGCACACACGCACACACAGACACACACACACACACACACACACACAGACACACACACACACACACACACACACAAAACACATACACACACACACACACACACACACACACAAAACACACACACACGTACAGACACACACACCTCCAAGCGGCACCTCCAAGTGTGGCACGACATACTTTCAAATCATTATTTTAAAGTATCATGGCACGTCTTCTCGCTCTGACAGTCGCCTCCTTCCTTTATTGCGTCTCATGAAAATTCATGCTTGTCGGGCGCCGTATATGAAATCAATGTAATGGGCCCCGTCCCAGAATGTATCAGAAGTCATTCACATTCACCGTGAATGCACAATTAGCTGCCCTTTCTTTCACTGAAATAGGCAGAGTCTGTGATCACAATTTTGCCATCAGTTGACAGATGATATCTCATTACCCTCATTCCTGTGCCCTGTCTGATATACTAACACACCCCTCCACCTTCAGCTCCTCAAGGGCCGCTGTCAAATAAGTCTGCCCCCAACGGAGACACACACACACACACACTCACACACACACACACACACACACACACACACATATGCACATTCACACTCACTCACACATTTTGGAATGACTGCACTGACTCCTGGGATAGTCTGAGATCTTCACTTCACTAATGTGTTTTTTCTCTCTCTCTCTCTCTCTCTCCCTCCCTCTCTTTTTTATCTCCTCCAGACAAACCTGTTCACTTCACGCCGGCCCCCCAGCCCCAAGATGGTAAGTCCTGCTCGCCCTCACTGGGAGATGCGCTGACCGGACCGTTTTAACACAGACAGATAACGATCTTACTCCCACAAGCTTTTGAAGTAGGCGCAATATATATAGAAAAAAGGGAAGGAATTGATGGGGAAAATATTTCATGCTGTGTCAATGCTTGATGTGTTTCTCGGTTGTGTGTTTGTGTGCTGGGGGGAGTGATGTTGTGGGGTGTGCAGGGAGGAGATAGAGGGTGGGGAGGTATGGGTAGATCCTTGTTTTTGATGTCTGGCTCCTCCTAGACAAACTGATTTGTCAGAACCCAGTTTCCCCCACATCCAGCTTGGAGAAGGGTCTACTCCCCAGCAGTACCCCCCCCCCCCCCCACACACACACACACACACACACACACACACCTACCCACCACACTCCCCAGCCTCCTGGCGTTGGCTGTATCTAGGCCAGGGACAACAGCTCGGCTTCAGTTCGTCCATCGAGCCTCTCTGACTACACCCTCTCATTCACAGATAGAAATCTCTGCCTTTGGCGCCATGTTTGTTTCCATTCTTTTCATAGTTTTATATTTATTTCGCTTTTTTTGTTGGGTGGCGGCAGCCGTGCAACGAGTGCCATTAATTAAACTGCAACAATTTATTGGCAAATGGTGGAATCTCTGCTTGCTTTAATTGGGGGGAAACAGCTGGTTTCTGAGGCTGCAATGAATATTTATGTCGCGGAACATGAAAAGCCGCTTGGTAGCCCGCTGCTAGCCACCCGACCCCCCCACCCCCGTCACTGACAGTATAGCCGGACTCTTCTCAGCACTGCTAGAAAAACAGACCCTCACCATTGCTATTACAGTGTGCCGACACAGAGATCGAGGCTCCGAAGAGAACAACAAATGAAATGCTAATAATGATTGGAGAGTGGAGCCTTGGCAGCTAAACAAACTGCCTCACTTGGAGGGTTCTATCCTGTAATTGTACAATCATTTGCTCTCCAGGCTGGTGTCTTACAAAGGCACGAGGAAAAGGCTTGTGTGAAAACACATCCATTTGCAGCAGCTGTGTAACAAATACTGGGTGTCTCGCAGCGGTGGAACAATAACTATTGTCTCCTTCAAACCGTGTCCGTGCTGAAAATGCTGGGTAATTATGTTTGATTGAAGTGTTGCTTAACCTCACTTGGTTGCCAGAACCTTAGGAGCAGAGAGAGACGCACCAGATTTATGCTTTAGCCTCGCTCTTCAAGCAGGGCACCGTAGATGCAGTTTAAAAAAAAAAAATAGATCTTTAATGTCAGGCTAGATTGTTCTGACAATCAATTGTACTGTCAAATGTATTCTTAGATGAAGGCAGCACGTATACATCCAAAAGTGGCGAGGGAGATTGACAAAAGGAGGCCTACATCATGAAAGAAAAGAATGGCTGCGATGTCGCTTATTCCTCCCCTTGATGTTGGCGAAAGTGTGGGCCTATTGATCGCGGCGCTCATTTTCAATATATGGAAGTTGTGCCAGCCAAAGGGCACCGTTTGTTTTCGCGCCGGCCTGCCCATTAAAGAAGAGCTGCGGCTAGGGCTTAATTACATTTCCAATAGTTGGGTGGCAGTTCAGAGGGTGGCTTGTGCTCGTTATATGCCACACATACACACACACACACTCACATACACACTCACACACACACACACTCACATACACACTCACACACACATGCTCACAGCCACAGAGGAGCAATGCACACCGTGCACACTCCTTTCCCCTGCAGGGATGGTGTTGTTGGGGCTATTGGGAGCCGGGGAGATCAGTGTGCCAATTAAAGATAGCCCAGATACAGGCCCCTATCACTCAGTGTCATATTAATGTGTTACATGACTGGGACGTTCTTACACAAAGGGCTTGCTTTGCCATTAGGAAAATTAGCCAGACAGAGAAGGCACACTCCACTGAACATGTCCTCTCGCAAGGACACAATGGCGCACCCACACAGCCTCACTCACATATTAATTACACCAAATCACAGTCTTTAATTTAAAGAAAAAAATGCCTCGAAAAACAGGAACAAAAAGTAGAATTCTGGAAGATTTCCCTTTGAGAGTGAAGGACTTCTAGAATGTAAACAGCGTCCACAGACATCTAAAAGAAAGCGTTTGAGAGTATGTTTTTGAAGCGAATGTTGAAGTGAATAGCTTGAAGCTCTCTCTCAAACAGAGGCATGTTTGTGGTATGAGCATCTGCAATTAGCAACCAAAATCCTACCCAATAAGCCAGTTAATCACCAACTGAAACCTGACAAAGTAACAAAGCACCCCCTAATTAGCTCCTCTAACAGCCCACAAGTAGAGGGCTGTTCTGTCCACAGTTATTGCAGCCTGTCTTTTCGAGATAATCTAACAGTTGCCATGGAAAAAAAAGTTGATAGAAAACTACCAGATTTTTAAAACTTTGAAAAAGAATACTTGTTGATGAAGGTTATCCACTGATGAAAACTTGGCAGTGCTCTGGGGTCTTAATTATCCATTTTATTCTTAAGGATAACAGAACAATAAAAAAAAAAAAACCTGACAAATGTTTCTATATTATTATCTCACACTTATTTGATCTTGCCAAATGCAAATCTGGTATGGACTCAAAAGCTGTTATCTGAGCTTGTTTGTTCTCGCTCTGGAAGTAGGCTGTAATTAACACCAGTGTTGTTTAGTTGGACTGCACATTCCAAGACACTCTTTACTCTGGAGATGAAGGGGTGGTTACCAGTAGCTGTCCAATAGACGGGAACCACCAACTGTGTGGTTGGCGGCAGACTCTGCCTGGACAAAAGCCAGCCACAAAGCATCCACCTGCAGCTCAGGTTCCATATCTCGTCTGTGTTGCCTTGGAGGCAAAAGATGGATCCTTTTCTTCTCTCGTCTCTTCTCTCGTCTCTTCCGTGCCTCTGGCTGATGACAGCAGCTACGTTCATCGATTAATAATTCACTCCACAGCTTGCATGCCAGTTGTGGTGGATCCATTTTGATGTCAGTACAGGGAATAGGAAAAAAAAAATGCATGCTTTTCATTTACACTTAAACCGAATTTTGATTTTGCAACCTAAAACAAACTTGGTTGGTCGTCTCACTAAGTAAGTTTGCATGTACTAAGTTTGACAGGAGGGTGATTGACAAGTAAAAAAAGGAGAAAAAAAAACCCTTATGGCTATAGGTCACCCATCATTGTCAGCATTATCCTGAAATGAGGCCACATGGACCGGAGAAGAATTGGGTTGGGAAACTCGAGCTCTCGCTCTGAAGCCTTCTCCTCCTCCTCCTCCTCCTCCTCCTCCTCCGCCTCCTCCGCCTCCTCCTCGGCACTCACCCCCACACATCTGCACACATGATAATGACTGCACTGGGCTCCTCCAGCCTGCGGCTTGGCATTTGTCACTGTGAGTGTTCCCCTGGGCCTCCGGCATACCTGAACACACACACACAAAAAAGATGATTTGAATTGAAATGTATTTTGATCTAGGACTTGGGTTGCTGTCGCTGGGATTCGAGCTTTGGGCTCGCGTTTTCCAGTACACGTCTCAGTGATCCTGCCAAAAAACTTCTCTGCGTTTGAGTTTGAGTTTGAAAACTCACCGCCCCCAAACCGACTTTAACAAATAACAAAAAAAAAAAAAAAGTACAAATAAGAGCATCTGTAATTCATGCCGCAGTGGCTGAATAAATTGCTGTGGTGTTCTTGACAGTGCAACTCAAGTCTGAGAGAAGAGCAGAATTAATTATTAGCAGTCTCGTATCTTAATTAAATCTTTTCATGTCACTGATTTCACACAAAAGAGACCCCCACAAAATCTACCTCATCTTTTTCCCATGCTGAGGATGTCTCATATCAAGATATCAAAGGTAGCTCTAAAAAAAATTCAAACATCTGAGGAATTAACAAAAGCTGAAAAAGCTAAAAATGAGCCTCTCCTGTCACTCTCCATCCCCCTGTGAGCAGAAACGTTAGCCCAAGTTGTCTCTAGTGTTTGACATTACTCGGACAAAGGTTTATTGGCCCCCCGCACAGGTAAGGTGCGTATCCAAACGCACGCAAAAAAAAAAGTTGCTCATGGGTGTCGACAGAAAGCTTGTCTTTTTTAGTCGTGTACTGTAGACTCAGCATATGCTTGCGTAAGCAACATAGCAAACGGCTGTCTTTGGATCATTCCGGAAAAGAAGTAAGGGAATAAGAAAACAAAGAAACAAGACAAGAAAAAAAAAACTTGATGTCTTTGACACTTTCCTGTCTAAGCTGTCACTACGATGACACTGCAGGCAGCGAGCCTCGCAGCATGGTGAACGATATTGATTTGAGAGGAAGGGGGTGATTGAAAATATAGGTCAAAAGGGAAATACAAGTGAAATTGGCGCGGATGCAACAATGAAACGATTTGTTGCTGAGAAAAGGGGGAGAAAGCTGACACTCAAATTTGTGAAGTGTTGACACACGGAAGTAGTGAAACCGTTGCAAGCCTTCTGATCCAAGAAAGACTTCAGTTGATGCATTAAGAACTATTTCTATTCCCTGTCTCAAAGTTGGTGCAGGAAACATTCAGAGCCCTTTATTTTGTTGTAGACCATTTACCATTTGTGTATGTTAATAACAATAATGCCATCGGTCTAAGTATACTAATAACCCATGATGCTGTCACTACCATACTTTACCGCAGTGATGGTTTTAGCCAGATGACTCGTCATGCCTGTTTTTTGATAGACATAGGCCTTTGAATTTTGCCCAAAGAGTTCAATGTTCAGACATTTTTTTTCAGAGTTTTTCAAGAGTTGTTTGCTCATTGTCAGGCCAGCTGCCAAATGTCTTTTACTCAGAAAAAAGCTTTTATTTAGACTGTCTTCCATGAAGGTTTGATTGATGGAGCACTTCTGAGATGGTTGCTCCTCCTGTTAGTTCTCCCATCTCTGCAGTGAACTGCTGAAGCCATGTCAAAACAAACCAAGGTCCTTCTTTATAGGGCTAACAAGTTTAACTGGACGGCCTGTTAGTTCTGGCTCCTGACTTCCTGGTCTCTCGAGGCCACAGTGCTCTTGGAAACCTGGATTTTTTACCTTTACCGGATGTATACATTACCATAGTTTGAGTGTCTCTCTTATTTTCATATAGAATTCCTTGGACTTCAATGACAATTGTGCACCCTTACATGCATAGGGCTTTGCCTTTGTAAAATCACGCCCAATTAATTAATTTGTGGAAAATGGTTAATGGTAAATGCTGTCCGAGAAGTCCCAGAGAGATCTTAGGGACAGTCAAAACTAACAAGAGATGCACAGCAAAGGGTCTGAATACTTATGCAAATGTATCATTTCTTAAAACTTCTCTTAGTCCTTGTGGACCTTCGTGGGTAGACTTCTGGTTAAAAGTACATCTAATCCATTGTTAACCATAAATGCATTGAAAACACTGGCAGTGTCCTAATACTTTACAAAGCAGCTGCGTGTTACATGGTGTTACACAGCCCTGGATTGGTGTGGTGTTTGAGCTGGCACCCACCCTCGGCTGTCAAGTCCACCCCACACTTGACTTGTGATATTGACTGGGCAGGTGTAAAGGTGGCCAGGCTCAGTGTAGCTTGGGACCCTGTTTGCAGGTATCAGGAGAAATGCGAGTGCAGTGGAGGGTGGAGAAAATACAGCAGTTCTTCTTTTTTTTTTAATGCTGATAATTATGATGCATGGCAGTAATGTATTCCAGAAGGTGATGAAATGTTGAATGCTATTTTTTAGACGTGGGGAAATACATTAGGGAGAAGGAAGCTGGAAGATGCCAAGCGAATTTCTCACCCGGTTGCGCGGCATGTAATTAATGTGTAGACCTGCCATTCAGTTAGTGAAATATCGCTCTGTGTTGGTATAAAGGTTATTGCTGTTATAGGCTAGCTTTTTTCCTTGGCTGTCATCCTGTCAGTGTAGAGGAGAATAATGTTTCTTTTTTCTCTGCATAAAGACTCACTTTTTATGGATGCAAGGTGTTAGTTTTAATCTCACCTCACAAATGAACCATTAAGCAGTGATGTATATTTTTTCCACATACATGTTTCAGCCTGTTCAATTGAAAGTAATTGCGTGCATATATACCCACTCCTTGTCTTTTAATGTGGAAGCATTGGAGTTGCTTTTATCTCCAGAGCTTGCCAAGGTGAAACATAATGAGCAAATGAAATTATGCCTACTAGGTGGAGATAAAGTTAACACTGATTGCATCAAAAATCTCTGAAATCTGAATCTCGTGCAGATGTGCTTTATCGCTGTTATGTTGCACATAGTTTTAATCCATCTGCTCGATACAGACAGCAGAATGATTTTTTTTCTCCGGCTCTCTGTGTGTGTGTGTGCATGTGTGTTTTCAGTTGCGTGAGTGGAATCTGTAAGAGGGAATTCCTCTGCTCCCTTTCCTCTGAGCTGGATGCAGTAGGGAGGTCCTTGTGCCCCAGATACCCCCCCCCCCCCCTGGCCTGTCTAATGTTACAGTAAGGTGAAACTGCTTTGTAATGCTATTCCAATACCCCAGCAGTGGCGCCGTGAGCCTGTGCAGTGGATGATGGAGTGGCCCGGCGAGGGGGGCCCCAGGAAGCCATAAATCTACCCCTCTAAGCCCCCCTCCGAAACGGTCTCTTCCCCCGTCCTCCTCTCTGTGCGTGTTCGAAGCGAATCCGACAGGGTAGAATGATTATGTTTGCCCCTCTGCATCGGATGGAACTGGGGCTCTCTCGCCCGTCTGTGGAGAGCGTCGGCACGGTAATAGAGCATGTGCAGGAGCCAGGAAAGAGAGAGAGAGAGAGAGAAATAAGAGAAGAAAGAGAGGGGTAGGGGGTGGCAGAGCTAGCGAGAGAGTGAGCGGCGTTGTGCTGCTGTCCCGGTGTCTGCCGGTGGACACCCCCCTCAGGTTCCTCCTAATCTCATTTGTATACCGTACTTTCCCCAACTTCCTCCCCTTAATGGCTTGTTTGACATGTACGGCTCGCACTGCTGCACGCAATTATGACAAGGTGCTCAGGCTTTTGGGGGACAAGGCGCCGAGCCAGGACTCTATTGACAGCCTCTCGCCCGAATGGCCGGGCCCCCCGTCAGACACAGACACAGACAGAAGGCCACGAGACAGCGGATCCCCCCTGAGACATCGTGGCTAGATTGTGGCGCCTTGTGTTCATGCATGTGTTGCACAGTGCCTTAATATGTGTGCATGTGTGGACAATATATGCATACTAACTACCCCCACACTCTCCTCAAGAAGGCTGACGGCGGAGGCACGATGCATGCTGATACGCAGGATATCTCTCCCTGTTTTAATGAGATCTGCACTGGATGGGTGGGTGGGTAGTTGGGCGGCTGAATGGAGGCGCGCTCAAGGAAGAGGTGCCAGGCGGAAATGAGGGAGTGGCGGTATTATCAGATCTGGAGATGGGAAGGGGCGAACGGCGGCGGTGGCGGCAGTGGGTGGTGGCGAGCAGCTGGATGTGTTCGGACCCCGGCTCGCTCTATTTCCCCCCCCCCCCCTGCTCTCCCTCTCCCCACCTCCCTGTTCCCCTCCATGAAATGATATACCTTGCATCGTCTAATTGAAAGGGAACAAATAGAGGCTGTTTTGTATGCAGATGCCTTGGCGCGGTAAACCTGCGCGTCGAGCGCATTTGCATAATGAAAGCGATTGTGGGTGTCAGAGAAAGAGCCCGCCGAGCAGCTGCAGTGGCGGACGAGATGCGGGGAAGGAATCTTAACAGGCTTCCTCCGGTGTGTCTCGCCTCCAAGTCGGGGATTCGCCCTCTACCTGCCCCGGAGAAAAGCCGTCCTCCCTTTTTTTTGTTCGGCGGGCGGGAGATGTTTTATGTGGCCGTCGGGGGAAGAGGAGGCCTCAGCACGTAGGGCCCGTTTTTTTATGACACTGTTTGTCATGCTGGGGCCCCGTAAATGACGGCACACTCGGGGGTCAGCTCTTCAGCGAGCCTCAGAAGTTTTGCCGTCGGTGCCATGCTAGCCACGGCTACACTCGTAAACAGTCACGATAGCCGGTGTGAAATAGGCCGGTGGGCCCCGAAGCACGGGGAAGGGAGAGTTAAGAGTGCTCAACACAAAGCTCTGTGATATAACTCCACTTGTGTTGCCTCTATCGTCCCAGTCTCTCTCACTTTCCCTGCTCCCGTCATCATCCCAGCCATGCACATCTGAAAAGCATTAGGCGTGAAAATGCCTCGGCGGAGCGGAGGGGTGATCTCTTCCAGCTGTAGCCCCCAGAGCCGCCTTGCAGCAGGTCCTAAGGGGGGGCCTAGACCCCGGGGCGCGGTGCTCCTCCGATGGGCGTCCATCTGACCGGCGCCCCTCGCCACCTCGCCATGTGTGGAGGAAATCTGTGCGCCTAATTCCCAGCAATTAGTTCAACCTGAACTCTCCCCACCCACGCAGCTCTGCAGCCAAGCCCACCGCCGCGTCTGCAGGTCCAGCGATAATGAGATGGTCAGCCCTGCACACAGGTCTTTTTGTCTGTATAGTGCATGTGTGTGTGTGTGTGTGTGTGTGTGTGTGTGTGTGTGTGTGTGTGTGTGTGTGTGTGTCCTCATACAGGCGTTATGTGTCACATATGAGTTTGTTACTGTCGCTTTACGTGCATCAAGCGAGCGTGTCTGTGTGGGTGTGTGTTTATGAGGCGTGTGTGTGTGTGTGTGTGTGTGTGTGTGTGTGTGTGTGTGTGTGACAGCACACAGACGGCGCGGCTCCTTTTAGCTCAGTGCTGAGGGAGCCATGAAGTGGCCAGCGGGCTCTCAGCTCCCAGGCAGTGGCTTAAGTGACTGATGCCCACCACAGTGAGGGTATTTTTCAAACCGTTTGCGTGGATGCCAGCCAGGCAAGCCAGGACGCCGGAGCTTTGGGTGGTGGAGCGGGCAGCCCTGTGAGCTCCCCCACCGTGGCTCAGCTCGGCTCGGATCGGCTGGGCCGGGCTGGGCTCCTCGTCAAGAGAACACACACAGATCCATATTTCAGGCACAGTCTTTAGTGTGTGTGTGTATGTGTGTGTGTGTGTGTGTGTGTATGTGTGTGTGTGTGTGAGTGTGTGTGTGTGTGTGTGTGTGTGTGTGTGTGTGTGTGTGTGGGGGGGATCCCGTTGAGAAGGGCGTGGTGGTTGTTTCACTCACTTCCAAGCTTGGACGTGCACAGATGGGACGCCCGCTCCACATTCTGTCTTTCTCTGCAAGGCTATGCTTCTGCCTTTCAAAACAATCTTCACTATCAACTTGGATCCATCTGTCTTCTGAATTTTCTCCCCCTCTCCCTCTTTTTGTCTGCGTCTTTGTTCAGATTATTCCTCTCCCCTAGATAGGATCTTCTTATTTTCTTTGAATCCTTCATTGGTGTTTAATAGGCAGGAACAGGACTGTGTTGGCTATGTGTGCTTGTGTGTTTGTTTGGGCTGTTTCTGTGGTGATTCTGCTGAAAAGTTAACAGTTAAAGGCATATAAAGCAAACTACCCCTTTGATGGTGGCCATGTGGTTGGAAGTGCGTTCTGGACGTGACAATATGCTGGGGATGTGAAGTCTGGTAGTGCTTTTGTGTGTATATATACAGTGGGGAAAATAAGTATTTGAACCCCTGCTGATTTCGCAAGTTTGACCTCTTGCAAAGAAATGTGTGATCTATAATTGTAATAGTAGGTGTATTTTAACAGTGAGAAACAGAATATGAACAAAAAAATCCAGAAAACTGCATTTTATAACATTCATGACTTAATTTGCATTTGATGCAGAAAATAAGTATTTGAACCCCTAGCAAAACATGACTTAGTACTTGGTGGAATAACCCTTGTTGGCAAGCACAGACGTCAGACTTTTCTTGTAGTTGGTCACCAGGTTTACACACATCTCAGGAGGGATTTTGGTCCACTCCTCTTTGCAGATCCTCTCCAAATCCTTAAGGTTGCGTTTTCAATGGGAGGGAATGAGGGAATGAGGTTCAAGCCCAAT